>NC_133792.1:20747743-20831547 GCF_003597395.2 Chelonoidis abingdonii | reverse complement strand
CCCGCGCTCGCTCTCAGCCTCAAGCCCCCAGACAGCGCGCGCTGCCGGCCGCCTGCTAGCGAGGAAGGGGGGCGGGGGCAGGACCGGCTCGCGCCCGCGTTCGAGGAAAGGGAGCGGGACCGGCGCTCGCGCTCTCGCTCTCGCGTGGGCAGCGGCCCCGCCTTTCGAGCCCTGCGCAGGCGCAAGGGCTAGAGCCTGTCATTGGCTGCCTCGTCTTCCCCAGCAACCATGCCCTAGTGATGAGAGGCGAGGGGAGTTGGATATAAAGACCTGCCCAGGCCCAGTCTGAGCTGTACATGCTGCCATCCTTTGAAGGGGTTGGGGTGGAGTATGAGGGCTGGACTACCCAGCACATCTGCAAGGTGCCCCAGGCCACTGGAGCTGGCTCAGGTCTCTGTCCTTCCCAGGCAGATACACGGTCCCTTGCAGGTGCCTTTGGGTGGTGTCTCTGCTGTGACCTTGGGACCCAGATCCTGGTGTCCCCACCCCAGGCAGTGGCTAGTAGCATTGGGGCTGTATGGGCACTGCAGCAATGGATGCACTTGGAAGGAAGTTGGTTTTGGGAATTTTCTGTTCCCAAAACTTAATTTGTGTCCAGCCTAGTATGTGGCTCAGGAGAAGCCCGGCCTTGTCACGCACTCCATCAATACCTGGTGTTTTGCTTAAAGCCCTAGCTCCTTATCTGGGGACAAAAATGGTTGTAGCCCTTGTGGCTGCTGAGTAAAGCTGGAAAATGTGATTCCTACCTGCTCGAAAACCTGAATGCAAATGGAAAAAAAAGTTTTTCATTTTTTTTCAAATATGATTCTTAAGCAAACCTTATGGTTTTTGGAAACACACTCATGATTTTTTAATTTAGTGTTGCCAATATTGTTTTGTTTAAAAAAAATATTGCAGCCAATAATTATGTCAAAGCCCAGTAGGAAACTAAAATAGGTTCATAAGTAGTGTTGAACTGATCATTTTGTGCCACTGTTCCTGTCTATATTTTCATAATAAGTGATCTGTAACTAAGGCCCAGTCCTTCAGTCTGTACTGTTAGCACCCTTTGGGGTTCTGTCTGGGCTCAGGGATCCACTCTGGTAGATCCACTGCAGGATCAGTGCTCTAATGGTGACTCACATGTGCTTGAACCTAACCTAGTCACAGAGAGCCCACTATTTGCCTGGCCACTGATCGGACAGGTCTGCTATACTCAAAACATTTCCACATATTCTTATAGTGCCATTATAACTTTGTTTTTGTTAATGTCAGGATATGTTTCCAAAGAGTCTATTTCTGAGAGTTTTGACCCTTGGTTTACCTAGTGAACCTGAAAACACATAACTACACAATTAGTCCCACTGAAGTAAAATCAGGCACCTAATTGCAGGTTCAAGGTCTCTTGCCTCTTATGGAACACAGAGAACTATTGGAATTATCAGATTTCTTATAATTTTCTCCATCAGGTTATTTGCCTAGAATAATTTTTCTTATTGTACTGATTTGGATGTGCCATGTACCAATGAGCTCATGATCTGTCAATGTCAGCTGGCATTGGTTTTTCATACTGGTGACTAGGTGACATGTTCTGAAGATTTCTTTGCAGAAAGGCAGTTTATTCACCTGAGCATGAGTTTCAATCACAAAGCCATAGAGAGAAGTGATGTTTGGCAAGTGGAGTCTTCTGCTGATTCTTGTACTGCAGTTGCAGTTTGGTTTCTCCTACAGTCACTGAACTGAGAATTAAAAAAATGAAACTAGCAGCAAGGAACTGGAAAAATCCAACAAGATCATGCAAACATTATTACAGTGTGGACATGGATATAGAAACACATGGTTTGATCTGCAAAATAACCACATGTGATTTATTGATTATGCCCTGTTATGTGATGGGCCTTTTGCTAGCAGGGAGGGAAAATATGTTATCTTATTGCTTTACAAAAGTGGTAAATAGTGTTTTAGCTTCTTGCACTAAAACTACCATGCTGTTAATTATTATTTTACAGTAATTTTTAGGTAGCATAGGCAGGTAAAAAGATACCATTGCTTGTCCCAAAGAGCATGCAGTCTGAGGGTCAGATCCCTGCATTCACTTGGGAGCCCTGTTGAAATCAGTAGAGCTCTGAGTGCCTAGGCAGTTTATGAGAGCATGGTCTAAGGGACTGATCCTGCAGTACTTAAGTGTGTAATTCTATTCACTCAATGAGTCCCATTGATGTCAATTGGGCTACTCACATGAGTAAAGTTACTCGCATGATTTAAATATCTATGGGTTTAGGTTCTTAATAAGTATATGCAGGATATTAGAGGTAGCTAAGGGTAATTTCTATACTTTGTACAATTGCAATGGGAGACAAAGTTGATCTTTTGTAGATCTAGCATGTATCTGGCTAAAATTCAACAAATTGAACTGAATATTTATAGCAGATTAGGAGTACGTAGTTATTTTAGTCTACCTGATTTCCTTTCTGTTCTCTGTTTGGAGAATAGAATTGCTTCAGAACAATTAAAAATAAATTGGACATCTTTGAACGATTCCACATTTTTAAAAAAAAACCTCTTCGGAATGAGAATGGAGAGGATTCAACTTCATGTCTTCAAGAAGGGTGGGTCTGAACTACAGCAGTTAGCTATGTCACTATCTCAAGCTATAACTCTGTACTCAACAGCATGCACCAAAAACTGATACATTAAATGTTCTTTGCAAAGCACTTAGTTTTTGATGGGTCTGTGTAAAATGAGTTGGTGTTTTCAGTCAATTTCATACAGGGTAGTTTTGTGATGTTGCCATCACCATAACTGATAACTCTTGTTGCTAGGTTAGGGATAAAGGGCCTGAACTAACTTGCATAGAAAATCAATGAGAATGTTTCCATTTACTTCAGTGAATATTGAATTGGGCCCTAAATGTGCTGTAGAAACAGAATTAACCCCTGGGCCAGACAGAGGATATCTTTAGGGTGGGACTGGGGCACGTTTTGCAGGGGAAGCTTGAACTGCTGCTGCACTTGCGGTATCTATTGTATTGATAAACAGAGGGCTCGGGTGCCCAGATCCGTCAGTCTGACACAAAATTCTCTCCAGAGTTACAAAGCATATTTTTAAAACTTGCTTCCTATAGGTAATCTGTCAAGATGTATCTGAGCCAAACCCAGGTACCTCCATGGACAAACCAATGGAAACTTTTGGCTCAAAACTACAGAAGCTTAGAAGAAAACCAAAGCTATGGAGAAATCTAATGATGAGAATAAGAAGTATTTCCAGTTGTACAGACATGACCAATACTTTATGCTGTATCATTGGAGATAACTTACTTGAACCTCCACTTAACCCTAACATTACTTTGTACTCAACTGCAATTTTTACCCTTGCTGTCTTCCACTCCTGATGCAAAATGTACTATGACTTCTTCCAGCATGGTAGTATCTTGTAACTGCGTTACTTAGGGGACTTGTGTTCTAACATGGAAACAAAAATTGATGCTTGCAGAAGCTCTGGATCTGATGATCAAGTGGCTTGTCAGGCACTCAGCACTGCCTGATGTTCTGGTAACGCTGGCATTCTCAAAACCACGTAAGTGATGAAAAGCCTGTATTTAAAATGGGAGGGATATCAGTGAGTTGTTAAACGTGTTTGCTTTTGCCATGAGAATGTTAATGACTATCCCATGATCTGCAGCATTAAGTAGGAGCAAACTTATTATTCACATACCAATTGCTCCTAGCCCCGTCCTGCGCTATAATATTTGGTTTAAGACTTAGCTGCTGAAGAGTGTTAATTTATTGCTTTTTCATATGAAATCATTTTTCTCTTATGATGATCTCCTTGATTTCTTTATCATTTGTCAGAGTGGGTGTAAATATGCACTGAGGACTGTTATGCAACTCATTTTTCCAGTACTCTGAGATAATTAGCTAGTATGTGCTACCTTTGTATCAAAACATGGCACCTTTCCCAGTGATATTGTAGCTAGCAAAGCTAGAACCATGCTCTTGATTTCCTTGCCTTTTTGGAAGAATGCTTGGAATTTTACTTTCTGGAGCTTTTTTTTAACACACAAACCAGTTTGGCTCTTCCAAAGGGCAAAAAATCAACTTGTACCAGCCCAATGATACATGGAGGTAAATTCACAATGCAACCCATTGGTATTTCTGCCACACTGCAACTATCTTCGATATCACTGTCATAGGTCATTCAGCTGCAAAGACAGAATGAATTGAGTCCACCCACTAGTGGCACTAATTGGCACCTTTGTTGGCAATCTCATTAGAGAGGCCAAGAACTGAACAGGCAGTGGGGTATTCAAATGCTCTCAGCACCTCAGATCCCCTCAGATCAGAGATGAGGCATAGTGGTGGGAGATGACATGAAAAGTTTACACTGCCACTGTCTGTCCAGCATCTGCTCTATGGATCAGTGAAGATTCCAGTGGCTGGGGCTGTCACTCATCCATCTTTCACCCACATTAAATTCACAAAAATGGGCAAGAAGGTTTTGTGACTTGGGCATTTTGTCACACTGGATAACTCTGGCTAGTAAATGTAGCAGCCGCACCACATACAGCCTACCACCTCATAAGAACACTCTGCTCTCATTCAGGTTGTTTGGGGTTTTTTTAATTGCTGTATTGAGGCCATGTTGCTTGGGAGGACAGAACACTGGACTGGGGCTCTAGGCACCTGGGTTCTGTTCCTGGCTCCTCCACCAGCTCCATTCAGTGACCTTGCGGAAGTCTCTGTGCCCATTTCCCCATCTGTAAAACTGGGATAATGATACTGACCTTTTTTAAAGTGCTTTACTGATGTAAAGTGCTATATAAGAGCTAGGCGCGGTTATTATATGAAGCTCTCAAAGCACTTTGCCAAAGGCAAGTGTTATCCCCATTTTAGGGATTAGGAACGATAAGGAATCCAAAATGATAGAGCCAATCACTGGCTGAGTAGGGAAGTTTTTCCTCTCCCAACCCCATCAAAAATGGTTCATAATATATCAAGGTTTTCCATACCCAAGGTATAATTATATAAAGGTTGGTTTGCTTCTGGCAGCTTGGCCACAGTGCAAAGAAGAAACCACCACATTGGTCTCTCACACTCCAGCTCTCTCTTCCTTCCAGCTGGTTCCTTCCAGGAATCAGCTGTCTGCTGCTGGTGTCGCTCATTAGCATTTCTGTGGGAGCACATGCCAATCCTCCTGTCTCCTTCAGGAGCATGCTGGGTTGGTTGGCTTTATCTGGAAGTTGTTTTAACTGTATCCCTGCCTTCATCTCTGCACAATTGTTCTTGCCTATACGCTGTCGGGGATGGCATGGGAGAGTGTCAGTAAAGCAACAGATTTTTTCCATCATTATGCCATTAGGTTTTAACATAACTCTAAAACATACTCAATCAAGTAAATAAATAAAATATGGTATTTAAGACAGCACATTGGCAAATGGGACCTGATAATCCTATATGACATGAATATGAAATAAGAAATTAGGCAGGGCCTTAATTCAGCTGTTGCCTTGACAGTTTTTAAATGTCTTTTTCTTCCCCCATGTACAAAATCATATCTCATGACAGTTCATTATGTATCCATCCTTTAGGAAGAGAGATCAGAATAATAGTCTTAGTAATACAGGAACTGTCATAGTGCAATTATCAATAACACAGGAACAGTTTCTACAGTGTAATTCAGTTATCAGTGATTACGTAGCTTCAGGTCCATAATGCATCAGAAATATGCGATAGCCTGTTTTCTTTGGGGAAGTAAGAATAGACCACATGCAACAAAGAGATTATTTTACAGAAAAAAATTGTGACGATGTTCTGTTAATGATGCAGACAAAATAAAGTGTATCCTAATCCATTTAATAATTAAGATATAAAATGTAAATAAAGCCCAGAAACTACACTGACGGGATCCATATAGTTATCTAGGCAGAGGCTAATTTCCCTCATTTGAAATGTGTTGTATTTCAGTGTCATCATAGTAGCACTATTATTTCAAAAACTATTTTCACTGTTTTTAAGCCTGGAGGAATTTCCCACCAAGAGTTTGTAGGTTTCAGGCTATGGCCACACTTCAGCATTCCTCTTGTACGCTAACTCTAACAGAAAATCAGTGGAGTTGACTTCACTTGTAAGTGAATAAGGAGTGTGGTGCCGAAGGTGCTGACTACCAACATGTTACAGAAAGGGGCATCCTACCCATTTATTGTTCATTGCACCAATATGATCATCATCTTACTCAAAGTACTATTACTATGAAGCACTTCTCTTCGAAGAGCTTAACCAGCAGGACTGAATCAGCTGCTGGCACGGAGGCTGTCCTTTTTCCTGGTTTTCTCTAATTCTTTTCTTAAGCCTCCCAGTTCTTCCAGCTCTCCTGTCTGATTTACCAAAGGTGAAGAATGTGTGATTTTTCTCTCACTCAGACTTGTGACAGTACTTAATAAGTAGAGCTTTAGTGAAGAAGTCAGTGGGGTTTAATTTTATTAAAATTGGACAGTATTATATAAAAATACCTCGCATACAGTCAGGTCATGTGTTTCGTACAGTTGCAGAGTTATATCATGTTGTTTTTCAGGAGTATAATGGTGCAACAGTACTTACAAACCAGTTTCGTTTTCCATAAAGAGTTCCACAGAAGGTATTTTTTAGCATCCTATTTTTGCCTTTGTCCTTGTTTTTCCAGTCCCACCCCAGAGATACAGGGCAGGGGCTATATTTTCCTGTGCATTTGGAAAATTTTTGGGTGTTTCCACAATGTAATGAAAAAACATTAAAATCAAAGTCAGATAATTCCCAGATGGGTTAAACAAAACCCACCTACTTCAGCTGCTTTCTGGTGGGAATTACTCATTTGCTTTACATTTACTATATATTTAAAAACAAAAATAATTTTCTTGTAGAGCACTTGTTTCCTGAAAAATACCTCGGAAAGTAAAAGTCTACCATATTGTAAATGACTAATCCCAACATTTATACTATTTAAATATGATTTGAACGCAACAATTAATGGAAGGGCAGAAAAATGAATAAGACAAAATATCTACTTGAAGTGCCACACCCCCACATGCTCAGGTCCATTCCACTCTGAGTGGCATGTTCTGATATACACAGCAGCATCTTCATGCCAATTTAGGATTACCTTTTTCGTGGACAGAGGTGTACAAGTCTTTCTCTTTTACGCAGCAAAATTAGTGGTGCTCATGTACTCATTGATGACTAAAACTTCTCCATTAAGCCAGATTTTAGCATGGCACATTGATTGTCTTTTCGGCATATTCTGAAAGGGATGGGGGGGAATCTGCCCTTTCTAGGTGATGCTCTTTGGGCAGGGACTGTGTCTTACGTTAGTCTGGGAAGCACCATGGACACCACTGGGTCTGTTGAAGTAATCACCTCTCAGGAAACTTATTCATGTGCCTCTGGTCTACCCTGGTGAAAGTTGCATCTGAGCAACCTGAGAGGCATTGGCAGAGCTAGATGAAGGAAGACAGAATGGCATCTACTCCTGATATGCCTTCCCCTAACCCATGTTATTAGCTCCTGCACTTTCATGAGTATCAGGTTAAGCCACAGTTTAAAAACAAGAACAGTTTTTCCTTTTGAGCAAGTCAGAATAGCCTCCCCACCCCACCGACTTATTTGTTTTAACTACAGGGCAGGGAACGATTAGAGAAGAGAAGGCAAGATTTGAAGGCAAATCAGCTGCATATTCACAACCTCATCCTGCATTAAGAACCAGGAGACAGACACCAGCACCCCTGCAGAGGCTCACTGACTTCACAGGTCTTCCAACTGCCTGACTCTCCCCCTTCCTGTTCTTTCTTGCAACAGGGATACTGCAAGCTGTAGCCTTGTGGCTGAAAGACAGCACTGGAGTCACTATGCCACAGACCATCTGAGAGACCTGGGGCACATCCCAACCTTTCCCGGGCCTGTTTTGCCATCTGCAAAAAGCTGGTAATACTCCCCATCTCACATGGGGATGTACAGCTGAGTATCTGAGTGCTTTAAGACCCTTGGGTGGAAAGTGCTGTAGCAGGGTAAATTACCTGCACTACTAACTTACTGGAGGTGACTGCACTTTTGGCCTTTTCTGCCTGAATCTTTGCAGTCTCCTTAAGCACCTGCTGGTCAAGTGCCTCTCTGCAGAAGCAAACACAGCCACTGTCCATGGCGCTTCACACAGCTGCTAACGGTCACAGGCTTTGGCCTCCAACCCACATTCTCTGACTCATTCCCAGTGAATGACTGCTGCAAATGTGGTGGATATGAGCATAGCAAGCATCGCTATGGCAACCACTAAATGAATCATGATCATTTTATAATGTGACATCACAAAAAAGCAAAAGAGGAGTGTGTGTGGGGGGGGAGGAACGGGGTGTGTGAAGTATTTCCAGGCAGAGCTGTCTGTGTGTGGTGTGTTGAGCTCTTCACAATCTCTATTGTGTGCATAAGAGCAGGGAAGTGCCCTCTGCCTCCACTTGCAGTAGAGATAGGATGAAAACAGCAAGTGGCTAGGTGGGATTTTTTTCCCCTTGCTCATTAAAGAAAGAACATTATGTCTGAAGAAGACATTTCAGTTTTGTTTTCTTCCCCCAGGGTAACATTTTGGTTGCCAGCCAGTTCCTGAAGCATGGAGGGTATTTCTATTTTCTGTGTGCATCTGCATAATTAGAATGAGCTAAGAACAACTGAATCCATTTAAATTTCTGCTTTGTTCCTTGACAAAAGCTGATCTCTGGATGATATTTTCAATCTGCTGTAAAAAGGTCGCCTCCAGGGCAGAATTTAGGATGGGGAATCCAAATGGTACAGCCTCTGGGGTTCCACAACAGACAGGATATAAGCCCTGCTAACATAACAGATCATTGATTCAAGCCCCCCTGACTGAAACTGGTCTGATGTAACTATAACTGGGGGAAAGACCACCATAAAAGACTAGCCAAAACAATCTCTCATTTATATGTGGTTTTAGGCCTCATCCGGAGTAACTAAATCAGTTTAAAAATCAATCTTGTTAAACAGGTGCTAACCCCTAATGTAGATGCACTTAAATCAGTTTAACTCTTCTTACCTTACTTTGATTTAGCTTATGTAAACCATAGAGCTAGAAGGCTTACAGGGAGGCAACTCTGAATCCTCCTAGGGCAGAAAGGGGCAGGGGGAATCTAGCAGCTAAGCAGGTTTCATTTACATGAGTTAGAATTTTGATGATCCGTAGTTCCAGATAGCCAGCGTCTCCAAATATTCCAGATGAAGATGCTAACAGGACCGATTTTTAAGTCAATCTAGTTAAACCAATGCACCTTTCTAGTACAGCCTCAGATTATTTTCTCCGTAGATTTAGGGTCTAATTCTGCTTTCCTTGTACAAAAGGGCTGGTCTATATGGAGAACTTTACCAGCATTACTATATCAATACAATTATTTCCCACGTGCACGGTCTTATCCAGAACAGCAGTGGCCTTTTATCAGTTTTTCTTGTACAAAAGAAAAGGCCACCGATATTCTGAGCTGTCCACATGGGGAGGTATACAGGTATAATTATACCAGTAGTAATGCTGGTAAATTTCCCCCAAATTGTCATTTGCTCAACTGAGCCCCAAGTCGTGGGTGTCGCTGGCAGTCTTTATAGTGCGGGATGTGGAGCTTGTCCCTGTGTGCGAGGGGTGGAGTCCGGGCACTCGTCCGGACTAGCTGTTAAATTTGTTTTTTATATTGAGATTTCTTTGAATAAAGGAAAAAACAAAACAAAACAAAAAACTAGAGTTTGGGGGCCTGGTTCTCAATTGCCCTATATCATTTACAAGCAATACCATGCTAACTTGGTACCTTTCGCAACCCAAGGTGCAGGACAATGAGAAAATCAGGCTCCAGGTGTTCAAGGAATGCATGTCAAATCTGAATTTGAATTTTTTTTTTATTAACATGTTACTGCCATCATTTCTTTAGCCTTTCAAACAAGAGATGGCTTCTGAAGCCTAGAGAAATGAATGTACAGGATTAAACTAGATGGAACAGTAACTAGGAAGCTGTATAACTAGAAAGAGGAAACCCTGCTGTTGTTAAGGTGACCAGATAGCAAGTGTGAAAAATCGGGATGGGGGAGAGGAGTAGTAGGAGCCTATATAAGAAAAAGACCCCAAAATTGGGACTGTCCCTATAAAAATCGGGACACCTGGTCACCCTAGCTGTTGTTAATGTGTTAAGACAAACAATCATGTCTTTAAACATGTGAAGAAAGTTGAAAGTTATTACTGCAGTGATAGTTGCTTGATAAAACAGACAAGTTACACACTGAACTCATGAGAAAAGCTAAAGTTTGCTCTAAAAGAACATGACTTTGTCAATTAGCAAGTCAAACTGTCTCTCTTGCCAATGCGATATACCCCCATTAGGTGTAGTCAGAAGATTTTAAAAAAATCCTGATCTATGTTCCCAGCACTAGTTTTAGTTATTAACAACCAAAACAGTTTTAAATACTTGCTTGACTTTTTAATCAACCTTCACGCTGGATGGTGCACATAGACTCATCAGTTTTGCTTTCTGGTTCTCATGCACTAGCACAATGCTGCAATACATGGCTACAGGGGAATAGCAGAACCATAAGTCCAATCATAAGATTCTCTTCTTACATTTAAAAGTGTGTTTTATAACTTTTTTTTTCCACGTGAAACTTACATTTGGCCCCAGGTTTTCTGACTGTCTCTTTAAGGGCTTTTGACTTTATGCACCAGGCTGAGGCAAGTGCTTATCCCAGCTCCTTGTTGATATCAGCACTTACTATTATTGTCCTTTTATTTGCACATCCTTCCTCCTCTGACTCTTACTAGTGGTGGTAGCATAGCAACCTCTATTGATGGCTTCCCAACAGTTCCGCAGAGACAGCCACTCAATAACGGACACACTGGTTCATCGGTGAAGGCTACTCCTCTCCCTTTGCTTAGGCTCTAACTCCAAGGGGAGAGAAAGGGCCAGAAGAGGAGAGAGCTTTGTCATAGCCTGTAAAACCTACCTTCTTCCTTCTTTGTGATTCAGGACCTGACTAGCAACACCAACAGCCCAACCACTGCATGTGCAGGGCTCAGGGCAGCAGGTCTTGCATGTTAAATCATGAAATCCTGGTCCTCCAGCTCCTTTAAGAAAAGAAAAATAAAATGCAAATAACATCAGATGAATGGCTGGAAAGCCTGATAATATGGGTGGTGGGTTATACTGCCTCCCTCCCAAACTGAGCTGAGACAAGCAGCCATCTGTTCAGGACAGGTTCCATCAATCCGACATTTTTGCCCCCAGGGGTGAGAAATAACTAAGTAATCTATTCTGCCCCAGTCACCTAATTTGTGAATTTCACCATCAAATATTTATTAGCAGCTATAATGAAGAGAAAGCTTTAGTATTAACAATGGAAGCTTTAGGTAAACCCTGCCATAGATAAATCAATCCTTAAGCAGACATTAAAATGAAGGAGGATTAAAACAACATCCTTTTTCGTGAGAAACTACCCGGAGGATCATTTTGCACATGAGAAGCTGTGAAATCCTTTTGATCTCAGATGCCAGTGTCACACCATGTGACACATTTTACCACTTTGTTCCTGGCTATTTTCTAGGCCATACCCTAGGCATGACTTATGTCCCCAAATCCTGCAGTTCATTTACAGTCAAAACTCCCAGTGAAGCACTGGAAGATTTAGCGCATCATGCACATCCAGAGTTAAGAGTTATTATGGTAGTAATAATGCAAACCTACTTTGAGTAATAGCTGCTTGTTCACCAATATACAAATTTATATAATACACCAACCCTTTATAATGAAATTTCTAAAATGGCTATTGATAGCATCTTACGTTCTCTTCTTTGGTAAGCCTTTTACCAAAGTCAGAACTAAACTTGTTTACTGTGTGTATTGTATGTAACTATGTATGCATGTGCTGTCCAGTAGGTCCAACGATGAATACCACTGCAGTGTTGTTTGTTTTGTAATTGAACAGTTTATAATTAGAGAGGCAAGGAAGTTTTAACTGACCCTGATCCCATAAACAAAGGTGGGTATATGAGATGGATGAGGAGCTGCCACGTAATCATCTAAGCATACTGAAATGTAATAATTTGATGAACACTGCACGCGACCTGGTCAGTGAAGTTATTGTATAGTGGATAGTAAGACTTGCTTGTATAAATGCACTGATCTCACTTAGTAGATGCTCTGGGAAGAACAAACAGGAAGGCAAGGAAATGGGTCCCCAGATGAGAACACCCCAAACACACATGAATGACAATGGCCTACTTCCAGACTCCAGGCCAAAGTGACACAGCTGTTTTGCCAGGCTGGGAGACTGGAGATCAAAAGAACAGGAAACCATTGAAAAACCTTCCTCAGGACAAATGATGTCAATAGTCCGAGCTGCCCAGGGAGAGACCAGCTGACGGAGGAGAGACTCTGGAGGAGCTGGAAAGCATTGGACCCTAGCTCCAGGGAAGGAGAAGCCTTAGGGAAAGGCAGTCATGCATATAGCCTGGTTCATTGTTTTGAGGTCTTTTCTCTGAAATGCTTTTGTTCTAAATAAATACTTTGCTCTAAGGGGGCTGTTTGGTTTCTGGATACTATCATCATAGCTCTAGAGGGAACAAAACTGCAGGGTCTGAACTGAAGTCAGATCTGCTCAGATAATCACTGTTGATGTACTGCAAGCCAGGGGTCATTCTGAGTGTGAGAGAATTGCATGATTCCAGATGGCTAAAGGCCCAAGACCTAGGGAGTGGGGGGCTGTTTCAAAGGACCAGGAGCCGTCAGAGGTGTAGTTAGTGGCAGTAAATGGGACATATACAGCAGTGAGATTGGGACAGTGGTGAAGTACCAAGAGCAGCAAAAGCAAATACAGCAGAGGGGAAAAAAAAAGAGAAAACCAGCCCTATATTCTTTGTTGGGAAGAGAATAGGGAAAAGATGGCCATGAAGGATGAGTTACAAGCAACTCTAGAAAAGTCAGGAGGTGGAATTATGCAGACAGGCAGCTAAACTCTCAAGAGCTGAGCACATCAGTTAACCCAGTGTATTCTGACCGACAGGAAAGGAACCAAGGACCAGCACAGCACTGGACTGAGGCGGGAGGAAATAGACCAGAGATCTGAGTGTTCTAGCTGCCAGGGGTCATGACACCAACAGGCCAACTCCCAAGCTTCAGCCACTGGCATGGAGCCATGGCAAGTGAGCATGATATTCAGGCCAGAGGAGGGCTGGGATGCTGGCCCTCCAATGCAGCAGGCTAATCAGGAGAATATAGACCCAAAGGGGATGTAAAATGTACATGCGACTGAATTCACTCTCTAGCTATCTGTGCACCCCGAGAGTAAAATACAGCCAGATCCCCAATAGAAATGTCCCTGAGTCAGATAAGGAGGAAGCACAGCTCACCTCTACTCAGAAGATACGGAACAAAGGGGCCTCACAGCCTCCACGTGGGAGGAAAACCCAGGCAATCAAAGGGCTGGTCCACTGCCACCCTCACTAGGGGAACTGGGGTGTTTCCCGAGGGGACCCTGACCCCACTCAGGGAATGGGCAGAGACTGGAACTCAGCTCAGGGGAAGGTTTGAGGGTTCACACTTAGCAAGAGTTGGGGACCCCTCATTTACAAAAGGCATTGCTTGGCTAAGGCCTGTCCTGCAGGGGGACAAGGCCCTCATGGCTGCCCTAACCGATGAGAAATACTGGGGTGACAAGAGCATGGGCAGGGAGCAGGGCTGAGGGGGCAGTTAGCTCTGTAACCATGCCAGTATAATTTACTATATTTCCATTTTCCTTATGCAACTTAATCAGCATCTGATCCCTTATATTGTCCTGTTAGTTTAAGTACCTTGTATTAAGTGGCACTGTTAAAAGACCACTTCCCCAGACACTTCATTCAATCCTTTGTTTCACTGGCAAACCTGGGCCAGTTTAAAGGACTGAATTTTAAGCACTGCTGGTTTTTCAGCCTGCGTACAGAGAGAAACACACACATGAAGGGATGCATGTGTTATGAGCCAGACTAGAGAAGTTTAATTTAACATTTAATTCAGATCATTTATACAGTCTAGGGCCATTTGTCCTCTGTTCTAGTCCAACTGGAAAGAGAAACTGCCCTGTCCTCGTGCATTTGGATTACTCCCCTGACTAACTCCGCATCACTTCCTAACCTCCCTGCTCACCCTCGTTCCACTCATTGCCTCCTGTCGTCCTCTTTGGCCCCAGCGACCGCTTCTCTCTGCAGCAATTGGCAGCAACAGCTCGTGTTGTTTTGCTCTTGCTGTGCTGTGCTCCCTTCTAGTACATCGCCCCCTGCTGGGCAAATGCTAGCAAGACACACCCAGCATTTACATTTACTATCAAGACGCAGCCTGCTCTAAAGGGGACTTGCAAAGGAGGGTGGGAAATTGGGCTTACATCCATTACTTATGCTTCCGTGTGGGGGCTAAAGAAGGCCTGACAGGCAGTCATCTCCCCCCACGCCCAATGGGGTTTTCTGTCTTAGAAATTTAGGTTTCATCAGTCCTGAATGTCATGAATGACAGTGAAATGAGCACATCACAACAGCTGAGAGGCCAAGGGATTGTTAGTCAGATTGCTTAATACTCTGGCGTGCTAGTTTCTGTTCATGCCTGCTTTACTTCAATGACTAACATACATTCTGGAGGAAATCTCTCTCACAGATTGAGCAGCCCCACCCCTCTGGAGTGCAAGAACTCACTGTACAGATGCGCTCACTCACTCTCACACCCACACCCCTCCCCGAGAGGTCCTCCAGCAAAACAAGGGAAGAGCAGCTTTGAGAGTCCCAATATTTCTAAGGATATGGCTACATTAGGAGATAGGGGTGTGATGCCCCTGCTCATGTATTCTCACTGACGCCAGCTCTCATGGAGCCAGCACAAGTAAAAATAGCAGTGTAGCTGGGGGAGACACATACCCATACAGCTCAGCCATGGTTCCCCTGCTGCTACCCGCTCTGCTGCGGCTTCACTATTATTTCTACTCATGCTAGCACATGAGCAGGGGAATCGTACCCCCAGCGCATAGATTAGACATCACCTGAAGGTAAAAACAAAACAAAAAGTCCAGCCCTAAATAAAACCCTGTCAAGCCTCTCTCAGACACCCCAGAATAAAAAGGCCCAAGCTCTATTTTTAAAACTCCTGGGAATGTCATCTTTAAAAAGTAAGATCTACGGATTGCTTTGGAAAGGTGCTACATGCAGGGGAGTGGAACCTGAAGCCTTCTGTTTAGCCCTGAAATACATTCAATAGAGAGACCAGCAGAACAAGCTTCCTCACGTGCCCCAGTCTGCTGGAGAGATGAGGGGGAAGTTCAGTCTCCGTGACATCTCTGCCCATTAGGATGGTGAGGCTATTTGTGATGCCCTGTCTGTTCAGACCTGTAATCAGAGCACTCACGTGTTACATACAGGATTATGCACTAGTCACCAGATAGTTGCACCTTTTGGTCAAAGCTTAGGAAAAAAAGGGTTTCTTAGAAATGCAGACTTGGCCCAACGTTCCAGCCCTTGAGCCTCCCATGGCCTTAGGGTGATTATATCTCCAGAGCCGTTTGGGAGCAAGACTCTCAAGCGCTCTCTTCAGTTCCACCACTGTCTCTTTGTCTGACCTTTGGCAAGTGACAGAATCTGTGCCTCTCTCTAACCATTGAGCTACTTTACCTGCCTCACAGGGGCATTGTGAGACTGCCTAAGGCACTTGAGCCCCAATCCTGAGGTCTGCTCTGCGCAGGCGGGAATCTTGCTCATGCCTGTGTGGACAAGCTGGTAAGATCAGTTCCCAAGTCTGGAAACACTTTGAGATCCTTGGCTAAAGATGCTGGAGAAATATTAAAATACACGCACATAGATGCTACTCTAAAGCAAATGTCGTGCTAACTTTACATTCAGAAACAAATATTTTCATAATTATTTGATGCGTTTCATATAGTTGTTGCTCATAGCAATGCCGTGCGTACCTTTCTTCTAAAAGATCAAATAAACAAAACCAGAAATATTGAAGCTTCATCATCTCTCTGTCACAGGCTTTGTTTATTTGATCTCCTAGCCAGAAATGACAGCAAGAAATATTTTTAGTGAGTAAAAATTCTGTGCAAGACTCCACGTTTAGCATAAAGTGATGGTAGGAAATTGCAGTGAAACTGACTTCCCACCTAATCTAAAAATTAAGAAATATTGTAATTTCAACTGCTTTTATTTCTTAGCCATTTGCATGAGTAGTTACACACAAGCATGACTTGCCCCTAGTGCCTACATGCATGGCTCCCCACGCCTCTGGCCATTTTTCCTATGTACCTTTTCATATGAAGCCAGGGGTCATGGAATAGAACATTGCTCAAGTACCATAAGCCTTTATTTTTAGAAAGGGAATCTATATATAGACGCAGTAGTAACTGATGGAAACCCGATAGATTTATTCGCTCAGGAAATTTAACATTGATGAATGCCAGAGTGTTATAAAGGATCTCACTCTTGGGCCATTTCATCCAAGCAAGGGGGCCATGGGGAGCATAATTTACAATTTACATAACTTTCTCATTTAAATAGCATTTGTTAAGAATAAATCTTAAATATGATCTGGGCATAAGTTGGTTTCATCAGTGTACACATGCTGCAAGTGATCAGAAGCTCAACCGGTTAAGCAAGCTCCCAGCTTGATGTACATGACTTTTCCAGACTAAATGAGAGAGAGCCCTTTGTGCAGTCACTGGTGTCATCTTCAGAATATTCAGCTAGGTCTATCAAAACAAGTTAGAACTGACTAATCACAGCAATGCTATAGAGACAATTGAATAACTGATCATTGTTAAAAAGGTGCAGAATTAACCAGTACATGACCAGGGCCTGATCAAGACCGCACAGAATCACAGGCCAACAACTGCAAAACAACTGCCTGAAGTTAAGTACCCTGTTCCATAATGAGGCATCAAAATAAGCAGTCAGATTTTCCAGAGCTGAGCACCCACAGCTCTCAGTGATCTCCAGGGGAGAGAAGGGTTCACAGCATCTTTGAAAATTAGGCCACTTATTTAGGACCCATGTCCCTGTTTGCATCAAAGTTTAGACCCAGGTTTGAAAACATTAGCCACACCATCCACTTGTATTCTGGTAGAGTACAGTCTAGTCCTTTACATCTCAAAGGACACGTTGCTTCTGGTGTGCTTATATAAAATGGCACAGGATTGTTAGTGATACTAGATACACAAGAATTTGGCCAACTGGAGGCTATTCTCAGGTCTCACACTGTACTTACATGGCAGGTCTTCCGCCAGTGTGCCCACATTCACTCTGGAGATATTTTCCAGCTGAAAGTCACCTTCCAGGCCAAAGACATTTGAGCTATGGCCAGGTTCAATCACACATATCAAAGTTTTACTTGGAGTTAGGAATTTTTGGCCCAGGAGTGGGGTGGGGTGGAAAAGATAATACCATTTATTCTGCCTCAAGACAACCAATCCTCCTTCCCCACCCCAGATATTGCAATCCCATCTTAAACAACCACTGAAGTACCCTCATCTCAGAGCAGTTTTCTACAGGCTGACTCTTTCCGGTCCTCTGGACATTCTTTATCACAAGTTAGCTGTATTTAACTGCAAGATCAAACGTAGTATGAGATATTAGATGGATACATGTTCTCTTGAGGGGACTGTATCTATGACCTGTCTATGACTGACTTCCAGATTTTAGGACCTCACAGGGACAGCATCTGCTGACTCATTCTGCTCTATCCTTGAACCCAGTCCAGTTGGCGTACATTAGTTGAGCTGGTCAAACACTTTTACACTGGATTCTATTCCTTATTTTTGAGAGCATCGCTACTCATTAGCTCCAATTCAGGATAAAGAAGGTGAGGGAAGAGTTCTCTTCCCCCTTTAGAAAGAGAGAGAGAAGTTAGAGAGGCAAGGACAAAAAGACCTTGGAAGGAGTAACCCTAGGATGAGCCAACCTAGGGTGAAGGCTTGTTAGTGTCTGAATTTTGCTGCTGTTGAAAAGGCCTGAGATGAGGACTAGGCTCAGATTGCTCAACAAAGCATGGCATGCACTTATCTTTCCCATCCTTTTTCAGGGCAGAACACAGGTTTTGATCACAAGATCTCAGTCAAGGAAGTACACTGTGACTTCAGGGCCAGAATAGAGGATCACTTTTCTGATCAGCACTGCTGAAGAACAAAATTAGTAATAATTGCACTTAACCAGTTTCAGCACTTAAGTGCTTTCTGGACATTTACTCAGTATACGTCTAAACTTTGGTTACTGAGATGCCAGCTGCCACATGAGAGAAAACCTGCTGTGGCTCTTTAGATTCAGTTTGAAGTGCTACTACCTAATCATGTACAGCGGTCAAAACATTACTGAAGACTTAAATAACTGACTATTGAAGAACTGGAGGTTCATAGTTTCCAAGGCCAGAAAGGAGCATTATGATCACCTGGTCTGACCGCCTGTCTAACACAGGCCAGAGAACGTCTCCAAAATAATTGCTAGAGTATATCTTGTTTTTAAAATGGTCAGTGATGCAGAATCTACCGTGACCCTTGGTAAATTTTTCCAGTGGTTAATTACCCTCACTTTTAAAAGTGTACTGTACACCTTATTTCCAGGCTGAGTTTGTCTAGGTTCAACTTCCAGCCATTGGATCATGCTCTACCTCTCTCTGTTAGATTAAACAGCCCATTATAAAATATTTGTTCCCCCATGTAGGTGCTTACAGACAAATCAAGTCATCCCTTAACCTTCTCTTTGTTAGTTGGATCGATTGAGCTCTGTGAGTTTATCACTAGACGGCATGTTTTCTAATCCACTAATTATTCTCGTGGTTCTTCCCTGAACTCTCTCCAATTTAAATCAACATACTTCTTGAATTGTTGGCACTAGAACCAGACAATACTCCAGCCATGGTCAAACCTGTGCCAAAGACTGAGGTAAGAACCTCCCTAACGCCTACTCCAGAGTCTCCTGTTTATGCATCCCAACCTCTTTTGACCACAGAATCACAGAGCTCATGTTCAGCTGATTATCCACCATGCCCCGCACCAAATCTTTTTCAGAGTAACTGCTTCCCAGGACAGAGTTCCCCATTCTGTAAGTACGGGCTACATTCTTTGTTCCTAGAACTATACATTTATTCTGTGCCCTATTAAGACACATTATTCGCTTGTGCCCAGTTTACCAAGTGATCCAGATTGCTCTGAACCAGTGGCCTGTCCTCTTCCTTATTTACCCCTCCCCTATTATTTTTTTTGTTGTTTGCAAACTCAAAACAGTTACTCAAGGTTACTCTCTTGAGTCCAGCTGATCTAAGATCTTTGTAAACTTCCCAATGGAAATCTTTCCAAAATCCTAATCAGTTGTTCACTGGAGCCACCTCAAATTCTCTAACCTGTACCGTTCCACATGGTCCAGGCAGGGGAGAGGAAGAATTTTGGAGGAATACCTGATAGGAAATGGGAGCCAAGTCATCTCCTTTCTGCAAAGGATGTATTGAGGGTTATGGCAGACTCCTTATTACATGCTGCACAGTGTCCAACTCTTCTTTGCAGATGCTCTTCACTCCTCTCCTCTGTACATTTCGTAAAAGTTTTAATAAATCCCAGATGCTCTCCAGAGCAACCATCTGACACAGTTACATTTCTTGCTCAGCAGCCTCCAAGGCAACCGCGCACAGGCAAACTTAGGGAGAAAGTCTTCCAGTATGTTCCCAAATAGCCGTGGTAGCACTGGTACCCCATGAGTAGGAGAAGCATTTTAGATAACACCTATGCAAGTCAGTCATAGTACTGATGCATCCCACCTTGTTTCCACACTACACTTATTTACTTTAGCTCCATTTCTTTCTAGCCCACAATTTTCCAGTCAGTCAGTCTGTTGTGAGAGTGCAGAGCATGCCGGATAAGACTTTTTTTCAGCTCAACAAACCAACTAAAATTCAGGACAATCCCTGGTAAGCAAACATTCACTGCTCTGCACAAGGTCTATGCTCCATTTAAGCCCTTAGGGTGAATTTCACCTTGGAGGAGACAAGTTGATAGGAAGAAGGAGGAATATTTCACACAGAATCACAGATTATTAGGGTTGGAAAGGACCTCAGGAGATCATCTCGTCCAACCCCCTGCTCAAAGCAGGACCCACCCCACTTCCCTAAATGGCCCCCTCAAGGATTGAACTCACAACCCTGGGTTTAGCAGGCCAATGCTCAAACTACTGAGTTATCCCTCCCCCTAGATACAGAAATGGTTATTGCAGCTCATTCTTTGTTCCAGGTTTGCTTACCAGCAGAACTGGTCAGTAAAAGATACGCGGTTCATTAAATGACTATCAGTAAGCACACAGTTCTAGAATCCTTCCGATACAGACCGGTCAGTAACCTGGAGTTGTCAACCCATGATACTTTTCAAAAGGTTTAGAAACAGTTTGTAATAAAATCAAAAAACTTTATTATTTGAAGATGTTAAATGTACAACACACATTACCAGATCATTCTCAGACTGCGCATGTGTAGGTTTAAAGACTCAGCGTTCATTCTAATCACGTTCATGGGTCCAACTTAACCATACTAATGTAGGTAATAGTAACCAGCAAAGCCACACCAAACACACACTCGTGATAGCCTCTCAAAATACATTTCTGCAAAAAACAGCCTGACTGTTTAAAAGGGATCAGATTAGTAACAATGCAGAATTGATTTTCTTTTGGTCAGACCGTCGTATTACAGCAAAAATGGGTGACAAATGTTTAGTATTAGCACTAGCTGGTGCTGAATCTTTCTGCAGCTGTGCAGCAGATTACTGACCCATGCCAATAAGTTAGAATGAACCCTGAATTCTATAGGTTTGTTGATATTGACCCAAGTTAAACTTCATAAAAGTAACATTACATCTTAAAAACAACTGTGCATGCCACACATCAGTGTCAATTCCATATAAAATCTATGTACTATTCCCATTCTATACACAGATGAAATGAAAAGTGTTAATTCATAGTACCTTACAGTATAACTTCACTGGTGCTACTTTGTGGTCAGTGCTGTATGGCAAATCACACTCTTATACAGTTCATTAAACTATAATAAAAATAAACTTGCAAATTAATAAAGGTCTACACGCCTTTCTTACCTGCTGCAACAAGACAACACACATTTGGTAGGTTTTATTTTAAAATGTTAGCACAATTTTTCCCCTGTCCAGAACATAATATATATATATATATATAAAACTATAACCAAATTCAATAAGAATTTAATGCTTTTACATTTATTAAAGTTTGTATGCTTCAAAACAGGGATCTGCATGTAAGTTCTTTAAGCCTAGAGCAAAAGGTACGCCACATGTTCAACACACGCCTTCTGTTATGACAAAAGGTTGGGATGCAATTGAACATGACTTTTTAAACCATGTACATGTAAACCTATGCACTGCTTGTTTTTTCCCCATAGGATCTGCCATCCTGGCTCAGACTAGTGGTTGAACTAGTTTGCTAGCAAGTCTAACAATGGTCAGCACAAATGCTTCAGAGGAATTATCTGCCCATCAATGAAGATGCAGTTAGTGGTTGGGTTATACCCCGAAACATGAGGATTTATATCCCTTTTAAATGATCTTATCCAATATACCTGTGGATGTAAATGTTCAGCTGTGGATGCAGTTATTCCATCAGCTTTTTATAAAGTCCTGGGAGTAAATATTAACAACTGATAAAAAATGCCACTCTAATTAGCAGAAAAATGAGGTATTTCCTTTGGAGAACACTCTTACTATCCTGTACATACTACTTTTGAACCTCACACTACTCGCAACAATTTATGTGCCTGCTCAATAGGCAAGATATGCTGACAGTGATAGAATACAATCATCATTCTCAGCCCATGGATCATGATGCCAGAAGACTGCAGCTTGCTCCAACTAGAAGCATGTGAATGAACACAACCATTTCTCAGATACTAAGAGCCACCTCGAGAAGTCAAGTTTGGCTCCAGGAAAAATGGGGTCAAAGGTTCTGGGGAACAACTGTGGCAGGCTGCAAGTGGCCAAATGTGGGGAGATTGTCTGGAAACTGAAGAACTCTTGCAGCCATGTGTTCTTGCATTCCTAGCAGAGTGCAGGTGTAGTGACTACTGCACTACAATCTGCGTGAATCAGCTTTCCACTTCCATCGATACACACAAAGCAGAAGTGTCCTTGGAACTGTATAAAGGACAACGATGTGCAAAGCAGCTGTGCATTCTTGTGTGACCATTTCCATCGCCCTCAAGAGACTGAAGCAGAAACTGTGGTGGATTCTTTGCACTTGCCTATTATGGTGGCTCAGAGGAGTCTCATGCTAGCTTGGTCTCACAGGTCAAGAATAACCAACATTTAAGTTGCAAAGTGGCAACTGGCTCCCCCCTCCACCCCAATACATTCCTTTAAATGCATCACCCCGTAAAGAGATAGTATAAATATGAAGCCCTGAGAACAAACTTCTATATAGAACATTTCTATTAAAAATATCAAAGCTTTGTGATGACAAAAATTATAAGTTACATATATATCTATTTAAATAAATAGTTAGCTAGCTTTCAAGAGTCACACATATCAAAAGGTAAGAGATTGTCTCTGTCAACTGAGTGTATAGTAGACCTAGCAGAAGAACAATTATAAGCAGTCAATATTGCAGCAGGTAATCTACCTACCTGGCCCATTTCCTCATTTTTCCTTGGTTTTATCTATCTTCCACTTTTTCCCTTGACCTAGTTCTGATGATGCAATGAGACACTTTGCAATGAAGCCATCACCACTGCTAATCTCTTTGCTAGCTTTAATCGGGACTTCAGACATGCGAGCACACGGCTCAAACCTGCAAATCCTTACTCACACAAGTAATCCCATTGATTTTTAAAAAGTGTCTACTCCCACGACTCTTGTGGTTTTTCAGGTTTGACCCCACAATCCTTTCATTGTTACACTGCCTAGAGACCAGCCCCTGCAAATGAATCCCAGCCTAATAGTCACTGTAGGGCTCTTTAGGCTTTCAGAATTCTAGAAAGCACAGGAGAATTGCCACAACTGCAACCACAACAGACTTAAAAAGCAATAGTAACCTGGTTGGAGTAGCAACCCATCCAGCTCACAGGACGTGCCACTGGACTTCTAAGCTCTAGAGTCACTGGCAGCACACAGCATGTATTAGTGTCAGACATTCATATTAATGAGCTGAATCAACTGATTCAATAAGTGGCATTCTACATTACATTTGAATTGACATTGTTAAGTACATCTTTATTCACTCCTAAATCTTGCTGAAAAAGATTAAATCCATATTATCTTCCACTAATCCCAGATATTGGCCACTGGAAACTTGTGTTTTCAGAAGACAAGCAGTGTTTAAAAATTAAAAAGCCATAGGAATAAACCAAGGCTGGAGGACACTTTATAATGATAACCAGCCTCTCTCCTACACTTATACTGTACAGCTCTAAAATAATGGGGTCTAAAACTGCATATCCTCAAACTTTTTAGGTTTTTTAAAGATGCAGTATTCCTTTAATCATAAGGTTTCTTAAACCATAGTTGCCATATTAGTTTTATTAGGAAAACAGATATACAGGGCATTCCTGTCTGCATTGATTTCACTTTCTCTACTACAATTATGCTGAAAACTATTTTAAAAGATGTATTGAACCTGTTCTGACGTGTCAAGGGGTGCAGTTTTGATTTACTTGTGTCACTTAGATAAGCCTAACATAGAAACAAATACACCCTGTTCAGTAACAGACCCTGATGAAATCATGCAATCTACCTCAAGTCCATTGCCATGGGGATAATGCAGAGGTACACAAGCAGCAGAACTTACACAGTCTAAAAGTGAACCATTCTGCTCCTTGAAAGAGAAGGCTGAAGTATGAAGGATATGTAGATAAAACAGTATGCGAGTTCTTTGTGGAATCTCTGTTTATAAATTACTTTAAAGTGTCTGATCTTACAGCATGGGAAGTTAATGGGAGCTTGGACACGACTTAATGGAAACATGATCAGACCATAAGTTCTTACAGGACATGCTGTTATCACAACTTGTGTCCAATACATTCAGAACCACAGTCTGGAACAATTCTTGTTTAGTAAGGAAATCAGCATAATCACATGATGGTGGTTATACCTAATACCGTCCTGTAGAAACAAGCACTGATTATTTACAAGAACTTGGATGGAAGAGGGAATACCATACATTTCAGTGCCTCAAATGCTTAGAGCTTGAAGTAATAACATCCTCAGGTAGTATTTCAAGGAAACCACTGCAAAAACAGAAAAACTGATCAAACTAACAACTGAAATTCTTTAGCATCAGGAAACTTGTTTAAATATTATTCTTAATATCATATCGATAACCCTTACTCATGTGAGTAGTTGCACTGAAATCAAATAGGATTAATTTGAGTAATGATTGAATTGAAGGTTCTGACTCCATTTTTAAAACCAAAACTGCAATTAAGTTTAGATGATGCCAAGAACAGGTTGAAAGAAAAAAACGGGGGTGCTGAAAATGATTACTTTTGAATTTGGAAATCTGTTTAAGTGCAATAGGCTGTTAATGGGATATTACAAAAGCCAAAAATGAAACTGGGATAGTAGGTAAAGATAAGATCTGAGTGACTGAATTCCCCACCCATCACATTAATTATGTGAAATTGACAACTTCTGTGTCTCAGCTGCATAATATTACAGTTCAGATGCCAAGATCAGGCCAAAACTTGTTGTGTGGTTTAGGTCTGAATCTAAAAGCCTGCAGAAAGATCACTTTAAAAGGTGACCTGCAGAGATATGCAGAATATCCTCTCGTAAAACACATACACACCTTTATGGTGTGTAATGAAAGTTTAAACTGGTTATTTTCTCAGCATACTTTTTACATTAGAAATCCAGGTCTTGTTTACCTTGTCTTTCCTGGCAGACTATATAGACTAGTGGAGGACTTGATTATTACACTGCAGATGCTAAGCAAGTGAAATATGATTGAAAAGGGAAATGATTTTCAGTTCGACTATTTAAAAATTTTGTTAAGACCTGTGTAACTCAATTGCAGCATAAACAGTTGGAAGAAGAGATCTGTGTGTGAGATTCAGCCCTTTGTACTTTAGTTGGCAGGCTGACAAAACTCACAATACACATCTGAGACCTCCAGCGAGTCTTCCAATGAAGACAAGGGAAGACAAGACGTGACATTGCTGATATTTCTAAAGTACAGAACAAATAGGGGAAAATTCCTTATCTGGAAGAGGGCAATCATTTCAAATGTGTTTTAGACAAGCAAGCAAGCAAAAACAGGACACAAAGCTGAATATTTTTGTATGTTTCATTTTGCAGGTGATCTTTCAATTAAAACCCAAGCAAGTTTGTGGCTTTTGGCATTGCAAGCAGAGTTTGAAAAGAAAGATGCTTGCAACACAGAACTCCTTTCCTAAAATATACATTTAGAAATGGAAAACTCCATGGAAACAGGTCACCTTTCAAACTTAAGATCTGTTAAAACAGGACAAACCTCTGAACTGTAGAACTTGAGAACCAAAGTGCTGGAATGGCAAGTTAGGTTTTTGTGAAAGGAGATACTGCATCTTTAATCTTGTTGAGTGAGAGCTGCAAAGGTATGCGTCCTGCATGACTGGAACAACATTAACGCAGCAAATAAATAGGAAAGAGTAATGCTATTTATTAATTAAAGAAATTCCATCTATGAATTATTCTGTTTAAATTAGAATGCAAGACAGACAAGTCTAGATAAAAACATGTTCTCTCAACATTTGGACTTATTTTAAAAAACAAATTCCTAGGTGTCAATTTAAAAAGCATTTTGTATTTTGATATAGACATAAATTAACACTGCAGAGAGATGAACAATATGATTACTATCCTATGATAGTGGTCAGTGACCTTTTGTAAACACTAGCCAGATGCTATAACCACCGGCTAGTAAAACTGCTGTCCTAGACCTTTTGAGCAAGAAGATTGAAACATGAGGCAATATCATCATATTACTTTCTCCGCCAATCAGATGCTCAGTTGTGTTCACAAAGCTTGTTCCTGTATTTGGATATATATTTCATTTTCAACTACCACCTGAAAGCGAAAAAAAACCCAGAGCAAGTCTTCAAACCTCTACCTCTAACACTAAATCCACAAGGCTATTAACTTCAGGATGGCCATAACTACACACACTCTTATTTGAGAGGTGCCTATCCAAACAACAAAAAGATATTTTGCTTCCTCTGCTACCTTCTTCCCTCAGACCTTCCTTCATTTCCCTCCCAGCCCCCAAAAAATTTGTTTCCTCTTTTCAGGAAACATGAAGCTAGAGACAGCAAGAAGTGGCACAGTGGATCGGCATTCCCCTCTACGTGCGGTTCAGCGTCTGGAAGATTCGAGAGATCTGTAGCATGACAGGTCCCGTCTCTGGATCATTCATCCACTGAGTGCTGTTTAAGGGGTTTTCAAGCATATCTTCAAAGGCTGCCGAGAGAAGGAGGTGGCAAAACTCAGTTCATGATGGTTTATTTGGCAAATATTGAGTATTTTGGATGTTTTACAAAATAAAAGGTTAGTTTAAATTGCAGCAGAAATCACGACTTGCTTTGATCACCACAACTTGGTCAGGACAGATCTTGGGATGTGAGCCACCCACACAGAGGCCTTCTCCCCACCCCCAAGCTCCCTGGCAACATAACTCCACTGGAGCAGCGCTGCCAGCAACTCCTCTTGGCTGTGGCTACTGGGGGTGACGAGAAGGAGGTAGTACAAAAGCCAGCTGTGGTACATGCTCTACCTAGGTATTCCTATGGCGCTCTTCACCACAGTACCTCAATGCCTCCAGCAATGAGTTTACTCTCCCAACCCCCTGTGAGATAAGACATTATCCCCATTTTACAGGTGGTGAAACTAAGGCACAGAGGCATGCCCCTAGGTCGCACAGGGAGCCCGTGGTAGAGCCAGGAAGTGAACTATAATCTCCTGAGTCCAGTCAAGCGCCTTGGCCACAAGATGATCCTTCCTTCCTGGAAAAATTCTCTGGGGCTAGAGGGGGAATAATGTGTTATCCCACCAGCAAGCAAGCTCCTTCCTCCACCAGCCTAATCACTGCCCTCTCACCTTGGACTAGACTCAAGGGCATGCATGCTGCCATGGAGACAGTAGACCTCAACTTCCATGGTGTGTGCAGGGGAAGGGTCCCCTCCATTTGCAGATTTTGGAAGGATGACCTAGGCCCAAATGGCTAAAAATAGTTCTCTTTACCTGTGTCAAATAACCCCTCTATCCCAAGATTATTCCACTTATTACTTTTGATTGTTTATTTTAACTTATTTTGCATTTCACTCAGCTTGGATGATGAACAGACAAGTCAGAGCCACTTTGTAGTTCTCATGCACTAGCACATTGCTGCAAAATTTGGGATGCAAACACGGCAGGAAACAAGAACATTTGATTCAGTAGTTTACAGATGCTTGGGACATGGATCTGATAGACATCTAGCTTCCCACTGAGTTAGAATGCTGAAATTTGGAACTCTCCCCCCACCCCCCCACAAACAAACACCACACACAAAACACACAAGTCTGGCCTTTTCAGAAGTCACCTAAAGGTCTGTCTAACAATTTACATAACAGAGTCTGGCAAACTCTGGCATAGAGGTTAATGGTTCAATTTTCCAAAGGTGATAAGCACCCACAGCTCCCAATAAAGTCAACGAGAGCTGTAGGTACTCAACACCTCTGAATGCCAGACTATAAATACTTTCCTAAGGTCACAAAGCAGGTCTCTGGCAGAACTGAGAATAAAATATAGCTCATGCTTCAACCACTAGACCATGCTTCCTCCTCTTTTGGGGAGAGGGAAGAGATTAAAAATATATTGAACTAAAGTAGGACTTGTTATCATTTTTTTCATAACTAGGTATTTTCTAATTCAACGCAAATATTCATGTGAAAATGCATGACACTGGCAATAAGCCAAGGTATCATTAGCTACAGTACGTGCTCTGATGCTCATCCAAGCTTTATACATGTGTACAATGACATTTCATTTTCTATTTTCATATCCTGAGCTGCAGCATGTAACCCTCCCTCTGAAACGAAGATGCCGCTTGTTTAGGAATCAGAGTGGGCAGGTTCTACTCCTGCATTCTTTAAAACCCATGAAACTTCACAGTAAATGTAAATGTTCAAAAGATCCACTGCAAAGGAATTCATATGCAACCTATGTTTTAAAACATGCCTTTAAATAAAAACTCAAGGTAAAACTGAAGGCCAGAGATTAAGCATGTTCACAGATGCAGAAAGGCCCAATATCTTCCTACTAAATATCTCCCTGTGCGGAGTTTCCTCAGAGCAACCCACCAACCACAGATTTACATTTCAGTCTCTTTTGGGCTCATTAGTGATGTGGCTTTCCCAGCCACAGATGCTTTTCGACTAAGAAAACACAGGTGCTCTACAGGGCAAACCTCCAAAAAGGATGAAGCACATGTCCATAACTGTTATTTCAGCCTTGGAAGGCACACACAGAAGTCCTTAGCTGGAAGCTTTCAGTTCAGTTAAACTCAGCCAACCACTGCCCTCTGAGTAATGCGCAGACTTCAGTCTATAATGAACTGTACTACAGCATGCATTCTCTTCCACGTTTTTTGCAGCTAAGGACCCCAGGATACCAAGCAGAGATCTACATTTGGGTGCAATGAGTCTCCTAGATCCACATGGATACTCTAGCCAGCAGCCATGACATTCTAGATGGTTGCAGGTTGATATCATTGCCCTAGAGATTCAGTGTCATATCTGACAGCCCCAGGATTGTTCCCAAGCCCCTGCTGCCCACATGGCATCAGCACTACAAAGCAAGCTGTCAGGCTGCACCCTCCCTCATCTATTCACGTGGCTTTATTTAAACGGAGTATTTTCTGATTGTCAGCAACTGTGGAAGCAATGCTTCTTCATCAGAAGCCAGGACAGTACTTACCTAACAGTGTTTTAGGGTTCGTTAGCCCTAACTGTACCACTGGGTTTTCTAGGATGGCTTGAAAGAGAGGGCTAGTGGTGTCAATTCCCTTATCTAAATCCTCTGGAGATGGTTTTCTGTCTCCCAGCAGCCATTCACACTGTAAAAGTCAGCAGGCATGACAAGTTTATAGTTAGTTCCATTAAAACGCAAGCTTGTGAGACTTCAATCCCGCATATAAATAAGGCACAAGATAGAACATCCCAGACAAAGTTTTGCATGCATGCAATTTGAAAGACTAAACCATGTATCTATTAACACGTTAACTACTATTCACTTAGGTCCTGCTCCAAGTCAACTGCAAGGCTCCCATTACTCCAGCAGGAGCTGGACTAGAGCCTGACACAGCAGTAAAAGCGATTTCTGGCTTTCAAACCCACATGAGGTGACATTCTGTAGATGACACTGGAAATCTACAGCTTGTTCCAGAACCGTCATCCTCCTGCACCAGAACCCTCCAGGTTCCCAAATCCAAAGTTGGAGGGCAGGCTCACTAATCTGACTGTTAGGAGCACATCTCAAAATCCCGGTGTGCTCAACTCAGCCCTTTTTCCTTCAGGAGAGGATCAAATGAGCATTCCTCTGTGTGCGCGTGTGTGTGTTTGTTTGTTGGGGGCGGGGGGTGGCAGGAGGTTCCTTCAGCTGAGAACCTCAAAAAACAATTCCCATGTTCCTGGCCAAAGTTCTCCATCTCAACATTTCCACTCTGCAAGCAGTTCTCTCAACATTGTGCAGGATACTGGCTATTTGCCACTCTCCAGTCCAGAAGTGACTGCTTTCCAGTGGTGTACGTAGCTAGTTTCAAAGATGCACAATATTTAATCATGTTTGCTTCAACTCCAATAACTGCTAGGGCTGGAATATGAAGAGCAAGGCCGTGTAAAATGGGGCGACTTTGAATTAAAAATATGACCAAGCGCCACCCAGTTCAGTGATCAGTTGAGAATTCTTGATCAAATAATCATAGCAGCAATTAGGAATGAAAATAACAGAGGATACTCACAGCTGCGTTTTGCTGGTTGTTGTTTACTCTGAGTGCATCTATCACTTCTTTTTCATCAAAGCCCATCTCCATCAAGGCAATGACAGCCTAAATCAGAAACACACAGCTTATGACACACAGCATGTAGCTTGTCCATGGCAGCTACAACACACACAAGGAATGAATCGCATCCCTTCTTCTGTAGGAAAGCTCTTCCTTCTCCACATATAGCAAAGGAGCAGAAGGCGATGGTCCCGGTTTTAAGAATCCTGACTGGCTTTATTAAGTCAGATTCTCCTCACTCGAGGAGCCAATGGGATTTTCTGTGTGACTGAGAAGAGAATATAGCAGAACATATTCCCTTTTAACTGTTTTATTTCCTAAAAGGCTTTTATTGAGTGCAAACTGTTGGCAGAGATTCAAGAGATTTGGAAGGTCTACCATCAGGCTACAAGTAACCTGTTTCCAATCCAATGGCACAATCAGGCCCTGATCCATGACTGGAGTCCTTAGACACTATTGTAATAAATGCGAATAATAATAAAATAGCAGCAGCCAAATCCTGCTTCTATTAAAATAAGTGTCAAAATCTCACTTATGTCACCAGAAGCAGGATTTGGCTCTAAAAATGCAGGATGGGACATGAAGCCGGAACTCCCATGTCTAACACACATTCCTTCTGTGACCATGAGCAATTCACTCACCTCCATTGCCTCTGTTTTCCCTCCCCCTCATCAGTAAGAGCACTCAGACCTACCTATCTCACTAGCGTATTGTGGGGAAAACTGTTTGCAGAGCTGTTTGAAATAAATAAAATAAAATAAATTAATTGAGATATACCTATCTCCTAGTACTAGAAGGGACACTGAAGGGTCGTTGAGTCCAGCCCCGACTTCGCTAGCAGGACCAAGTACTGATTTTTGCCCCAGATCCTTAAGCGGCCCCCTCAAGGATTGAACTCACAACCCTGGGTTTAGCAGGCCAATGCTCAAACCACTGAGCAATCCCTCCCCCAAGATTAAGAGTACTAAGTATTACTGCACTGTTCCAATGCACAGGTGAAAAAGAAATGACTGAATGATCCCTCATTATTAATATTGTTCCCCGTCAATATCCTTGGGACTTGGAGGGGGAACTGATTCCTCTCACTAGAAGCCTCTCTCTTTGCTGGTAATTTGGCAGCAGTCTCCACCCTTGCACTTCCTACTTACACAGAACATCTGGACAAACGCAGCAGCACCAGTGTAAAATTATATATAAGGAAATGCAGCCCCACCATGCAAGAGGTGAATTTCCCCATACCTAGCTCCTACACATCCAGGGCTGGCTCCAGGCACCAGCTCAGCAAGCAGGTGCTTGGGGCGGCCAAGGGGAAGGGGTACCAGGTCGGGCTCTTTGGCGGCAATTCAGTCATGGGTCCCTTGGTCCCTCAGAGGGAAGGACCTGCTGCCAAATTGCCGCCGAAGAAGAAAGCAGTGCGGTGGAGCTGCCACCAATCACGATCATGGCTTTTGTTTGTTTTTTTGCCGCTTGGTGCCGCAAAAACCCTGAAGCTGGCCCTGTACACATCAAACAAGCGCTGGAAGAACTAGTTATTTTGTCTTTCTTGCTCTTCTCTGGTCACACCCCTTAGTTGCTTGTACCAGGACGTGTTAATGTCAGAATGCCTTCTTTTTAAATGAGGTTTTCACAGTGCTAGTTCAGTTATGGTACATGTACCATTAGCAGGCTGTGGCACTAATTTTAGATTGGGCAATGTGGCATTTAGGAGAGGCTTGTGATGGGTCAGAAGCCAGGATAGAGACTCTTTTAAGAAATTGGTTAAAGTCTAAACCACATGTCAAATGGGACGGTTTGCTTTAACTCTCACATCCAGTTTTGAAAGTAACTTGTTTTGTACTGAAGGACAGAAGTTACTTGCTTTGAATCAACTTACTTCCATTCCCCCTTTACCACTATGCATTTGCAAGGTTAGATTCTGCTCTCAGTTACACAGGGACAAATCAGGTTGACCTCAGTGAGTTCCAGCTATGTAACTAAGCAGCACTTGGTTGTAGCCCACAGTTTCCTTCAGGTTCAACAAAAGTCTTGGAATAAGGACAAGGAAGGGTGCTGTCTGCATCAGTCATTTCTAATACCCCACCATACTCCTCTTCAGATAATTTGGTTTTCATTTCTGTATCTAGAGATGGGATAGTTTTATTCCTGTTTCCTATTTGTATGCAACTCAGAAAAGTAGAAAGGTACTTATACAGATTGGGAACCATTATCTTAGGAAACCCAACCACCAGCTAGTCTGCCCTAGGCAAAAGGAACCCAGGATTCTATCCTAAGGGTAAAAACCTGGATCCACCCGGGGAAAACTCCCATTAACTTCAGTGAGGCCAGGATTTCACTCTTGTGGTTAAGGACTTCCTTTACTAACTGTTCCTACAAAGCTAAATACTCCAGATGTTATGGTGCTACACAAATGATTCCTAAACACTGATCTGGAACTAGTCCACTTTTCATCACTACATTATTTCATTGCAATGTAGGCAAATTGAGATTTCATATACAGGTGACCTTCCTCATGCACAGAAAGAAAATAATTTACAAACAGACAAATTGGATCCAGGTTATTTAGTGACTAGGACATTAAATGGTGCGCACAGTTGAAATATATATTGGAAGATGACAAGTGTATTTAGCTTGGTCTTTTTAAGAAGGTTAATTGCTTGTAATATTCATGATTTAGATTAGACTACTAAACAGCGGAATGAAAAAGGTAAGAAACGAGCAGGCAGAATCTGAAATATATTGTGGAATATTAGAGAAGAGGCAAGACCCAAAGGAACAACTGCAGATTTAAAGGGAAGCAGGAAGTAGAGTTTGTAAGCCAAATTCTGTTCTTAACTATGCTGGTATAAATCTAGAGTTCACTGAAGTTACTCTGAATTTTCACTGGTGCAACAGAAATGCAGCCATGCAAGTTATGACAACACAGCCATGATGTGGTATGGAGCCAGATAACTGGCATGCTGGGGACGGGAGACAGGATTTTAAAACTTGTACTTCATGCTCCATATCCAAGGCTTGTGGTTTTCTGGCAATAAAACACATGCTGTCACGTGCAATTGCGAGTTCTAGTAATTAGATTTAGTCCTGGTGCGCAGTAAATATTTAGAACTGTGTATCTGAAATTTTTAAAAGGTCTTTTTCAGATGTAAGTAATTTTACTCATGTCTTAACATTAGCTATTAAACTGTTGATGGATCCTGTCAAAGCCTCAGGAAACCTTTAGTGGTAAAAACAGATTATCTTGAATTCTAAACAGCACCTCCTGGTGAGTTTAAGGGAAACAATCACAAGTTTTTCTGAACAGGGATAAATTTTCTATGCATGATATTTATAAAAATTCAGATAAACAACTTGGAGATGTTTCACCGTCACTTCTGCAAACTCTTCAAGATTCAGTTTAAACGCTCTTTTGTACTCTTCTACGGTAAGAGTCCTCAGGGCACCATAAGTAATATCCTATGGTGCTTCTTCACCAATACACACAACTACATTATTTCCTTTGGCTTTAGTGGTGGGAACAAATCATGATTACAAACGGCTACAACAAGAGATTAGCCCCAACACTGGGGCAAACCTAACAACACTGGTAATTTACATGCACCTGTGTTAAAGACTGTAGTGTATAGGTACTGGATGGTATCCTTTTAAATATTTTAAGAGTCCTCTAATGGTCCTTAATATCGTCTGTGTTTAAAAGCCTCCAGAACCCTCCTAGAGCAGCAGTGTATATAGGTATCCACACCTGACATTTTGCATATAGTTAGTAAACATGGAGTCCACTGTGTCCCCATGGTTTCCTTCATATTATATTTGTTGGGTAAACAGTAAAAGACAGACAAGACATACTCGTGGGTCAGGACGAAATTCTCTTTTCCTGCGGATCTTCTTGAATATTTCCGTCAGCTCATCCTTGGGCTCTTCCCCACCAGCTTCCAAAGTAGGACCAGCAATTGCTCCAGCAGAGGAAGCACCCACTTCAGAGGCAGCTTCTAATGAGGTTTGACCTGGAAGCGGTGCATCAACCGTGGGATCATCTGCGTGTTCTATCAACCATTCCATGGCCTGCGTCACTGACATACTGAGACACAAAGTTAATGGAAACCATTATGGGGAGTCAGCAAAGCTCAACAGATATGTTCTACTCTGCAGTTCAGAGCAAGCCTCCGAGCCCAGCTAGACAGACTACAACTAGCTTAACAGTGTGGACACCTTGGCTCCAGTAGAGACACTGGCTAGCCACCTGAGCTCAGACCAGAGGGATCAGTTGGGCTTGAGAGCTGGAGCGGCAACATCTACACTCAAGCCAATGGAGTCTGAGAGGCTTACTCCCAAGCTGCAGGGCGGACAGACTCAGTGAGTAAATCATCATCCCACACAGGTTTGGCTTTTGTTCCGAGGACTTTCAGCATCACCAGCTAGTTTGTATCAAGATGTTCCTGAAATACCACCGACACCACAAACTGGTTTTTCCTGAGCTAATAGTGAAAGGAGAGGTGAGGTGAGGTGGAGATAGAGGAAAGCCAGGGTTCAAGATGAGTTGAAGCAGCAAACTAGCATTTTTAAACATGCTTCTGCTTCCATTTCAACATAGAAAGTCACTCTTCCCCTTACAGGTCAGAAGAAACACTCCCTTTGCAATTAACAACGTGATGTCTGCCCAAGTTTCCACAGAACCTGAAACCAGAGCCCAGAGAGGTGAACTGCCTCATTCATCTCTATTGAGCATTAATTGATACCCAGTGACTATAATTTAAAATTTCAACACTGGGAACTGTTTCCCTGTCAATCAAAGCATGCAAATAAGGAGAGGAGCAAGCACATCACAACTTACACAATTTACCGTGAATGACAGCTCATTTTGGTACCAGGAGTGGATGGTGCTTGGATGAGCACCCCCCCCCCCCCCCCCCCACACCCACTTATCCCTGGAGCCCAAAAGAGCATCTGATCCCCACCAAGCAGAGCCTATGAGCTTTTGCACTCCACTGAAAAGGAGCCAAGCCCAAGGAGATCACTGTGACACCAGATGGGGTGCCAGTTAACAGATGATATCACAGAGAAGGTCAACTCAACTCTGCCCATAAGAGCCAGCAACCCCTCCCCCCCCCCACACCCACTTATCCCTGGAGCCCAAAAGAGCATCTGATCCCCACCAAGCAGAGCCTATGAGCTTTTGCACTCCACTGAAAAGGAGCCAAGCCCAAGGAGATCACTGTGATCATATTCTGAACCTTGGCATAATCTGCTGTGTCTCATGTCATTTTGGTATCTGAAGTAGGTGAAGCTTGAGATAATACCACTCTCCCATTTGTGCCCTGGGGAAAGCAGAGAAAGGAAAAATCCAGAGATGGGATTGGCATAATCACACAAGCAATTTTATAACCAAAGAAGAAAGGAACAGCCCTTGATATCACTGTTTGGATGTGGGGACAGAAATGAATAATTTAAAATGGTTTTAGAAGTCAGCATGAAATGTTTCTTCTGCAGTTTAAGGATTGGGTGTGTTTTTTTCCTCTCTTTTTTTTTTTTTTTTAAACTGAGTGTGAGAATTTAATACTCATGAATGATGCCAAATACAGAGACCCCCGTTTGTCCTCAGAACAAGTCCAGCACAGTCAGCAGCAGAGTAAGGTTCTCTCACTTGACACCCACTTCCCACCCATATGGACTTCTACCCTGAGCAGGGTTGTTCCCTATGCTAGTGCTTTGTCCCGTCTTGGATTAGGTGTTCCAAGAGGCGGTTTAGACCAAATGCATTATTAGCCAAATAAAAACGTGCACCAGTTATCTCAGTAATTAGCAATCCTGTACACTGAGGGCTGCGTATACTCACTGGTTTAACTGAAGGGCTTTGACAGCTCGGCTCTCTGGAAACCCCATTTCTGTAAGCTGGCGCAGGGCTATTTCATCCACTCTGTCTTCCTCGTCCTCATCCAACATGGCTACAGACAAAACACAGATTCAGGTAAGGATTTCAAGCAAAAGTCCCTGCTCCATCTGAAAAAATGTGTGCTAAATCTGAATCCTTAGTCTTCCGTTTCCCACACTAACAAGTCAGAAAGTGAGAGCAAAACCTATTAATTTTTCTAGTTCAACCCGTTAGCTCAGCTAACGTTGGATTGTTCCCAGGGCTTTGTCAAGAACAGTGTTCAATGTCTCAAATGGTTGGGAGTGGGTTTCCTCAGTACCCTTAATGTTCTCTTCCACTCGGGACTGAGCTTTCAAGCATTTAGACACGAGCAGTCCTTACGCAAAAAAGCATTGCTGCTGACTTCTATGAGACACATTTGAAAGAGAGAGAGAGAGAGAGATGTGGTGGGATCAGGCCCTAATAAATCCCAGAGTCAGGAAGTTTTCCATTATATTCACCCTACATTTTCCCTTTTCTCCATTTAATCCTAACTCTTAGGGTAGGTCTACACTAAAAAAAAAAGTGTGTTCTTAATGTAGGTTAAAATAGCCCTGAAGACATGGCAATTTAGGTTAGCAGTTTGAATTCAACCCTATGGTCCTCTATAGCCTTTACCTCTAGCTGCTAACCCAAGTTAAAGATAAGTTACCGAGTCTCCACTGCTATTTAACCCCCGTAAACTAACACAGGTGAGCCAACTGGAGTTAAGAACACACTTTTGTTTTGTTTTTTTGCAGTGTAGACATACCCATTTAGTGTCCTACACCCTAAACCATTCCTCACCTTCCCTAGAGCTTCAGTTTGAGTGAAGTTTTCCAGTAGTTATACTGTACTAGGCATAATTTCACATTTACATGGTACCTCTCATCCCAAAGTGCTTTTCAAACAAAAAGCAATACACAAGGGATGAAATCCTCCCCAGTTCAATTCAGTGAGAATTCTGTGGAGCTACTTGCAGCAGGGGGAGGTTCCCAGAGATGGGTCTGACCCGGTCCCTGCAAGGGAAGAGGAAATCCCGTCCCTCCCCAGCATCTGGAGACCAGCGCATGGTAAGAGGGTCCAGGCCTGCCCCTCCCCTACACTAGCCAGATTTCATGGGCGAGATCAGATTTCACAGTCCATGACACGTTTTTCACAGCCATGAATTTGCTGGGCCTTAAGTATAGGACAGGAATATTTTTAAAAATAAGACATCAAATTGAGACTGATTAGTAAGAGGGAAGATTGTTACCTACTGAATATTCAACAGCACTTCCTTCCTCTGCACCTGAGTATTCCTCAGAAGAGTCCCACTGATGTATTGACCCATCCCACCTCTGCTCAGCTTGGGAGATATGACGGAATCACAGCACAAGGTGGGTATGGCTACAAGCATTTTGTAAGAGGATGAATAAACATTTTGGGTACTTCTTGACAAGACTTAGTCAAAACATAGCTCCACAAAACACATTGAGGACATGTTCTTACCATTTGCCTTCTTAAATAGTTCAACTGCATCTGGGTTCAGTGCTAGCAATTTCTGTGCAACTTCTATAAGTGAAACTAAGATCTTCCGAAGCTCTGTCTGGAACTGCAAGAAAGAAAACTGTCAAAACATTTAGATAGGAAGCTACCAATAGCCATTGTCACTTAATACATCTATTGTTAGAGTCTGTATGCTATGCCCTTGCCCCCTGTAGAGAAAGTTGCTTTATTATGGCTTTGCTGTCACTGTGTTTAGCCTATCAAAAATAGGTTGGCATGTTTCCCATGAAGTGCTATATAGAGCAAAAATTGCCATGCAGGAAGGGTTGTTTATTTCTTCCATTGCTTTTGTCCCATAAGAAAATGACACTAGCTGAGAAAACTTATTTCTTAACGGAAACAGTGGCCCAACTCTGTAAGGAGCTTTGTGTGGGCAGACAGAAGTCAGTGGGCCTCTGGTCAGATGCTGTGGAGTTCCTTTTAGGACTGGGGACCCCTGTTTCTATAAAGGGATGAGCTTTCCTGGCTAGTGTCATTTTCTTCCTACGACCAGCTTCTTCTGAGACTTGTCACACCGATGTGTCACGGCTTCACTTCTTTCATCTGGAAACATTTTTAGTGTATCCCATATACAACAGGGCAAGCTGCTCACTAAACATGTTAAGTTTTCCATACTTCATTTTAATTAATAGTAAGTACTAGGGACATTTGACTTTTCTCTCTCTTTTTTTTTTTAAATAGTCAATAAATAAAATCTTGAAAAATGAATAGCACGTACTCTGCACATAGGGCTTTGCTACTTCATGCACATGGCAGTATCAAACCTCAAGAAGCAAATCACACTGAAGAAGCTGAACACACATTGAACACAAACTCACAAGTTCCTTTAGCATTTTGAAAGCTGCACAGTGCTGGGGCATTTTTAAACTTTGAAAATAGAGACGAGAGGAAAACTAACTGCCTCAAACTCCACGTATAATCAAAAGTTTTATGCAAACAAAATGCAGTCACTTTATAAACTATTTATAAATGGAACCTTAACATAATACACTTCTACCTCGATAGAATGCTCTCCTCATGAGCCAAAAAAATCTTACTACATTATAGATGAAACTTATATCGAACTTGCTTTGATCCACTGGAGTGCGCAGCCCCCCCTCCCCCCCCGGAGCGCTGCTTTATCGCATTATATCTGAATTCATGTTATACCAGGTCGCGTTATATCAAGGTAGAGGTGATCATTTATTAACCCTTTAAGTATGTTAGGTATTATAAGCATATCAGCATGAGACATTATAGATGGTTATAAGCAAACTACTGACCTTTTAGACTAACATTCGATTAACCCATTTATTAAAACTTCTATTAAGTATTCATTAATCCTTTACAAATAGAACCTTAATGTAACCCAGAATGCAGTAGAAACTTAGAATTAAAAAAGTTTATTTTCTGCGGGGAACAGTTTATAATCACACTGGTCTTTTAATTAAGATTTTTATTAGAACCATGTAGGTAGCTACTAAGACAAAAGATCAGGTACGATTTTTTTTTAAATTCCTTTGGTGAAAAACATGGAACAAAACGGGTAAATATTTTATACAGGCATAGGGCAGTTTCACTATTATGACCATGTATAAGAGAATACCTTAAAATCAGGGAATGAAGATCATACTTTTCTTTAAAAACAAAAAAAATCAACCACCACATTCCCCTGCAATATTTCCAACCAAACTTTGCACTGCTGTGCTAGTGCATTAGAATCTGAAAGGGCCTAGACTTTATCATTCAGTGAGAAATGCAAAAAGTAAAACATAGCATAAACAGGGAAAACCTTAATTTGATTCTTAAAGTTCAGTTTTAATTTACCTGTGCTACTGGTATATTAAGCACGCCCCCTGGTATTATTTTTAACCTGAGACACGGACCATACATTTTCACCTATTTCAAAAGAAATAAGCAATAGGCCCAAGTTTCAGTGAAGTCTTCAAGACAAGATTAACTAACCTCTGGGTGTGGCAGAGAAGGGTTAAATCAGGGAGGAAATCTAGATTTGGCATGTGAATTAAATGAGATAAAAAGCCCCATACTTACATCCCTCATGTTGTGGTGGGCCACAGTGCGATCTACATTGCGAGAGGGCAGATTTGCTGTAGCTTTGAGAATAGCATCCTTATCGGGAGCTTTCTGTTCCTGCTTCCTCTAACCAAGAAAAGGAAGGATGGTCAGATTTTGTAATTTATTATCCACTGAAACACAATAATAAAAATTATGCTATAGCCAATTGATTTCATATTCTTTTGTAGGCAAGCAAGTGATGTAAAGTAACTTGTGACTAAGGGAACTGACTAGCAGTGCAATTGGTTAATTGCACTAATACTTTGTAATCACAGGGCCAAATCAGACCTGCTGTGTCACTATGAAATCAGACCTGCTGTGTCACGTTTATTTTTCATAAAAATAAATCAGTTTTCCCACATGCTTCACAAGGCCACATAGTGCTTTTCACTTAACTATCACCATTTTGCAGATGGGGAAATTGAGGCACAGGGGGAACTGGCTCATCAAAAGGTACACAGTGGCGGGAAACAGAATCCAGGAATCTTCATTCCCAATCCCATGCTCTAACCACTACATGTTTGTAACATTATCCGATTAAAATACACCCGTATAGATCATTGTTGCAACCACTGTCATGTATTTGCAGAAAATCTTGTACAAAGGTTGTCAAGTGAGGCATCTATGAAAAGGTTATGATTTGCTGGTTACAGTTATGCTATCTGGCTGCATGTATCATTTTGGTATTTGAAGTTACAATTATTGTGTCTATACTTGGATTTGAAGTATTTGCTCCTGCAGTAACGCCCACAAGGTAGCTAGCCAGCACATATTGGAGGAACTATTGAAATTGAGTGGCCCACCAAAAGAACATTTAACTGACCCTGGACCATGGGAGATGACCATCTACATTTAATACAATTTCCTGCTGCGACTAGGTGAAATGCATGGACACGGAACTTGCCCATGTGACTCCAAACTCCATTCTGTTACTGTAATTTTCTACACTAAGAACAAGGGGATGCCCTCCACATGGCAAAAGCTATAAAAGGCCCTGGTAACATCTCCATCTGGTCTTCAATCCTGCTTCTTACCTCTGGAGGAACTTTGCTATAAACTGAAGCTCTGAACAAAGGACTGAGTGACCCATCCAAGCTGTAGATATATTCCAGAGACTTGACTTAAGCCAGCAGTTTATTCCATCACTGCTACAAGCCTGAACCAATAACTTTGCAATTACTGTATGTATTTGATTATTTTAACCAATTTTAACTCTCATCTTTCTTTCTATTTATAAATAAACCTTTAGATTTTTAATTCTCAGGGACTGGCATCAGCATGATTTTTGGGTAAGATCTATATATTGACCTGGGCATGTGGCTGGTCCTTTGGGATCAGAAGAACCTTTCATTTGATGAGACCGGTTGTAAAGAACCACTTGTCTCTGAATCCAGTGTTTTTGGTGGTGATATAAGAACTGGAATGCCCAAGGAAACTGCTTTAATGAGTTCTTGTTAACCAGTGTGGTGAAACAGGAGTTTACTTTTGTGGCTGGTTTGGTATAGCTTATGAAAGAATCACCACCAGATTTGGGTTATATTTGCCCTATTTCTCAGCAGTTTGTTCTGAATTTGGCATCCTCAGTTGTGGCCCACTGAGGCATAGCTACAGTGGTGTAGTTGGCAGGATAGGCTAACTCAGTGGCATCCCAGCATATCAGGTGACACCCCAAAGGGCTCAAACCCATCACACTGTTCCTTCCCGTAGAGCACGCTCTTCAAACGTATCTGTCTTGTGTTCAAAATTAGTAGGGAGATATGCATTGTGTGAACATCTTTTGTGCCATTTAACACTGAAAGCGCTGCATTGTTTGTAAATACGGTATGGGGAAATACAGTGCCCTAGATTAGCTCCAAATTTTCAACATACAGTCCAAAAATGGAAGGCTTGAAGTCCAAAGACACAGATGCACAGAGGACATAGTGTGAGGAAGAGTGTGAGACATGCAGCTCAGCAAGACCCCACAGGGGCAGTGCACAGGGAAATACAGATACCTACAGGAAGCAAATGGCAGAAGAGAAAAACAGGTTTGCACATACAAGCAGAGACCTCCAGCAATTCACAAGGACAAGCAACGGCACAGCTCAATATATCTGCAGATGATGGCAGCTACAGCACCATCTGAGCAGAAATGTCCTTTTGGAGAATGTTGACCCACTATAACAACAATTACACACTGAGGAGATAAAAGCAACCCACTGTTATCCCAGTTGGAGATAAAGTTCTAGCATGGGTCAATGCTTGTGCCCCAGAACTAGAAGCCAGCCCTCCAGCTCCAGCCGACACACTTGTGTTAATGGTGCTTGCTCTAATGCTCTAAAAATAGCTGTGTGGATTCTACCCCCTGGATCTAAGCTCCCTGCTGGTGCTGCAACATTTCCACAGCTATTTTGGCTCGCTCCCAGCTCCAGTGTACACAAATTCCTAGAGACCTGGTTACTGGGCCAGAGACCAGGTGTAGCTAAAGACAGAAATTAGAGCAGCTAGACACAACTTTCTAAAGGGCAGATCTATCTGACGGTACAACACTGTACAACCTAAAATAGATTTATTCTGTTATTGGACATTCAAAGATCAACCTTACAACATTTCCACAGAGCGTATCTATCCTGCTTGAGGCAAACATTACTGTTAATTTACAGTTCTAATGCTTAAGGTGTTCTCTGAGAAGTTTCAAAGGAATACGAATCCTCCTGAAATTATTTTATTTAATTTTTAATTAAATGGATGCATTTGCCTCCATAAATAAATCCTGAACACCCACAGATATGTTTTTCCAAGTTGTTAATAAAAAGGGGGAAAATGCAGACTAGAAAAACCTATAAGTCTTCTGAACTTACTTTTTCCTCTGCTGATACTTCTGCCATTTTGGGAGGCGGAGGGGGAGCTCGCTTCTTTACCAACAACAAGACATCTAGAAAGAGAAGATACTGGAATATGTTAGAAGTAACATGCAATGGGCCACAGTCAGGCAATTTAGAACAAAAAATCTACATACTGTAAAATGAAGGATGTCAGTTTTGGGCTAATTGCTCCTGTATTCCCCCTGCATGGTCCCTCGAGGACACCCACTGAGAGTTTCCAGCTCCCAGATGCACCTCTCTTAAGCAGAGACCTGTATTTCTCTCCCTGTCAACTGGGGTTTTAAGGCTGCATAGCCCCCCACCATCCGCTGTGATGACCCTGCAAGCCAGTTTGCCTGACAGACTTTGCCAGCAGCCCCAGTGCGTTGCTCTCCCCCCTCGAGGGCCATGAACAGCATAATGCCAGCAGTTACAAGGTACCACTCAGATCTTTGTGAGCTAGAACCTTTATTCTTGAGGTAAAAGCATTACAGAGTAAACAAAAAAACCAATGAAATTTCCTATGTGCAAGGAAAAAGCTTACCAGAGGTCACCCATCAGTCTTATGGGGCCAAAATCTTCCCAACCCTTCCACGAGGGTTGGGGCCCTTGGACAGAAGGTCCTGTCCATTTGCTGGATCAGAAAGAAGGCCCAAGTCAGTTTAAACACAGCTTTGTTATGCCCCAAACGCTTTCTTTATTGGTCTCTGAAAAACCCACTTTGCACCAGTATATACCAGTCATCCCAGAAGGTGGCACCTCTTCAAAGGTGTTTCACCTACGTCACCCCTTACTGTGTTTGGTTCCTGGAGGAGCTGTGACAACCCTCTCCACTGGAGTTGCATACAACCCCTGCCCTAAAGTGATAAATACAATATAGTCCCCAGAGAGATTGCATGTGGTTGCAACATTAGTCACATTAGAAATTGTAAAATGAAGGTTTTAATAGAAATGGAGTTTTGTTTGCATTCTTTGCACAGTTTCAGGGATTTTCCAGATTTAAACATTTTTGGATAGAAACATTCCCCTTCTCTGTTTGCAACTCATGCATTCCAGCATTATGCTAGTGCAAGCAATCCAACTGCTGCATCTCTATATTAGGGCATAAAAGTAAAAAAATTAAACTGACAATAAATCACTGGACAAAGTTAAACTGATTGGTCTATGGGTCAGGTGGAATGACATGCAAAGAGTACATAAAATGGTGAAAAATTAGATTTGAACAATCCTTTTAGTTGTAATCATCCGAGATATTGCTGGAAAATGGCTTATTTTAATATGTGCACTTAAAAAATTCAGACCTTTGCAGCCAAATTCTGACATTGTTTAAACAATGGTTTTATCCTGGATTTACGGTTCTAATAGAATTCAGAACATGGTTCATCATTAGTTACACTTCATCTACATGTTAAACCTGCTTATCCCTAGTGTTCCTCCCCATCTCCCCCTCTACCCCAGGAAAGGAGCCCCTTGTGGCCCCAAGTCCCCTAAAATGGATTGTGCTGTTCGCGAAAGGAAACAATTGCTCCACCTTAAAAATCCAGTAGCAATGAGTTCCCTGCCAAACTAGAGGCTGGAAAGAAAACCTTGAGCCAAACCACTTTGGTGTTCTCTACACTGGGGATTTGCCCTAATTATAACCATGAGTAGCCAGCCACCTATACAGCTGCACCAGTACAAACCCCTAGTATAGGCATGGAAAGCCACTACCTGCAGTGGTGAAGATTACCCCTACTTGAAACTGAGGTGCAAATGACAGCTTAGAGCAGTTTGCTCTGCTTAGACTAGGTGTCTGCACTGGTGATTGCCCACCAATGGCTATAACTGGAGCAAATCTTCTGGACAGATAAAAGTAAGTCTGAAAGATCTCAGGTCACATCACATGCCTTCCCTTTAGGCTTTTCATACTAATATTTTGCACTTACAGAAAGAACCTTTCTTCCAAAGGTCTCAAAGCACTTTAAATCCATTGGCTTCAGTAAGTCTCCAGTACCCCTATGATGTAGGTCATTAATATATCAATTTACAGGGAGGGGGGGATGGGGAGACAGGCATGTTGAAGCCTAAATTAATGGGAGTTTCTGAAAATGTATGTGCCCAATATGAATAGAACCCAGCTACCTGACTACTCTAACCTTTAGACCCGCTTTTGTCTCACATTAAGCCTTTTTACATTTTAATTCTACAGGCTAAATACACACGTGGAGCAATTCCACTATACCCAGTGGAGTTATACTAGGTATCCATTCTGATCTACATCTGCAAATCACATCATAAGCCTACAGCGCTATAAAACTGAGATGCTGAAATACAAATCTTCAGAAAGCAACATAACCCCACTATTTGAGTTGGAGACCTGATCTCGTAACGGTTTCTTTTTTAAAAATCTATTATTTTTGTTTACTTATAGCCAAATATTAGGGCTGTCAATTAATCACAGTTAACTCACAATTTTTTTAATCGTGATTGTTTTGAGTTAATCGCGATTAATCGCAGTTTTAATGGCACTGTTAAACAATAGAATACTAACTGAAATTTATTAAATATTTTGAATATTTTTCTACATTTTCATATATATTGTATTCTGAGTTGTAACTGAAATCAAAGCGTATATTATTTTTTATTACAAATATTTGCACTGTAAAAATGATAAAAGAAATAGTATTTTTCAATTCAACTCATACAAATGATGTAGTACAATCTCTTTGTTGTGAAAGTGCAACTTACAAAGGTAGGTTTTTTTGTTACATAACTGTACTCAAAAACAAAACAGTGTAAGCTCTGAAGTTTTACAAGTCCACTCAGTCCTACTTCTTTTTCAACCAATCGCTAAGACAAACAAGTTTATTTACATTTACAGGATATAATACTGCCCTCTTCTGATTTACAATGTCACCAGAAAGTGAGAACAGGCATTTGCATGGCACTTTTGTACCTAGCATTTCAAGGTATTTGCGTGCCAGATATGCTAAACATTCGTATGCCCCTTCATGCTTCAGCCACCATTCCGGAGGACAGGCTTCCAAGCTGATGACACTCGTTAAAAGAAAAATGCGTTAGTTAAATTTGAGACTGAACACCTTGGGGGAAAATTTTATGTCCCCTGCACTGTGTTTTACCCACATTCTGCCATATATTTCATGTTATAGCAGTCTAAGATGACGACCCAGCACATGTTGCTCGTTTTAAGAACACTTTCACTGTAGATCTGACAAAACGCAAAGAAGGTACCAATGTGAGATTTTTAAACATAGCTACAGCACTCAGCCCAAGGTTTAAGAATCTGAAGTGCCTTCCAAAATCTGAGAGGGATGAGGTGTAGAGCATGCTTTCAGAAGTTTTAAAAGAGCAACATTCTGATGTGGAAACTACAGAACCTAAACTACCAAAAAAGAAAATCAACCTTCTGTTCGTCGCATCCGACTCAGATAATGAAAATGAATGTGTGTTGGTCCACACTGCTTGGGACTGTTATCCAGTAGAACCCATCATCACCATGGACGCCTGCCTCCTGGAATGGTGGTTGAAGCATGAAGGGACACATGAATCTTTAGTGCGTCTGGCACATAAATATCTTGCGATACTGGCTACAACAGTGCCATGTGAATGCCTGTTCTCACTTTCAAGTGAAACTGTAAACAAGAAGCGGGCAGCATTATCTCTTGCAAATGTAAACAAACTTGTTTGCCTGAGTGATTGGCTGAAGTAGGACTGAGTGGACTCGCAGGTTCTAAAATTTTAGACAGTTTTATTTTTGAGTGCAGGTTCTTTTGTACATAATTCTACATTTGTAAGTTCAACTTTCATGATAAAGAGATTGCATATAGTACTTGTATGAGGTGAACTGAAAAATACTATTTCTTTTGTTTTTTTACAGTGCAAATGCTTGTAATCAAAAATAAATATAAAGCAAGCACTGTACACTGTACACATTGTATTCTGTGTTGTAATTGATATCAATATATTTGAAAATGTAGAAAACATCCAAAAATATTACTATTTAACAGCGAGACCAAACAAAATTAATTTTTTAATCACTTTACAGCCCTACCAACTATCCAAAAGCCAATTCAAAATAAAAATATTGTGACAGACCCAGGCCAGTGGGGTACAGGAGTCTGGTAGACAGCAAATATACTAGTCACTGGCTGAGTAGTTTTCTGTTCCCTGAGTGACTAGAGCAGGGGCTACACAGGAGTAATCAGGAACCTGCTAGAACCAATTAAGGCAAACAGGCTGATTAGAACTCCTGCAGCCAATCAAGGCAGGCTAATCAGGGCACCTGGGTTTAAAAAGGAGCTCACTCCAGTCAGGGAGAGAGGAGAGGAATTGTGTGTGAGGAGCTGGAAGCAAGAGGCACAAGGAGCTGAGAGTGAGAGGCTGTGCTGCTGGAGGACTAAGGAATACAAGTGTTAACAGACACCAGGAGGAAGGTCCTGTGGTGAGGATAAAGAAGGTGTTTGGAGGAGGCCTTGGGGAAGTAGCCCAGGGAGGTGTAGCTGTCATGCAGCTGTTACAAGAGGCACTATAGACAGCTGCAATCCACAGGGCCCTGGTCTGGAACCTGGAGTAAAGGGCAGACCCGGGTTCCCCCCAAACCTCCCATCTCCTGATCAGACACAGGAGGAGTTGATCCAGAATGTGGGGAAGATCACTGAGGTGAGCAAATCTGCCAATAAGCGCAGGACCCACCAAGGTAGAGGAGGAACTTTGTCACAGTATGCATGGGGTGGTATTCATAATGGTCTAATTTGTGTTTACCATCCTCAAACACAATTACAAGGGTAAAAGCTATGCACTGTATGAACCTATTAGACTGATATGATTACAACTCTAGTTCCTTTTTTGTTGATTATTAAAACAGATTTACAAAATAAAAAAATCATTTAGCCTACTGGTTCATCTACTGTGTGTATAATTCATGTTTTTATTTCTTTTAAAAAACCAATGTTGCAGCAAGCAACAAAAACATATGATAGTCTAAACACTTTCTATTTCCTGTACCTTTTAGCCATTTTTTCAGTGCCCTTGTCTCAGAACCCAGAATAGGCATTAAGGTCAGAACTTGGCATGCACCTCACAGTTAAATACAGTCTCATGTTACTAGGCTTACAGGCTACGATTGCACGAATGAGGTTTAATCATAGAGCTCTCTTACCTTTATCTTGAATGTTTTCCTCTAAGACCGTTTTTGTATCTGTCAGCACCTTCTCTGAAGTAGCATGGATCAATTTATGATGCGTTATGCTTTTTGGATCCTCTAAGCTCCCAGGTACACACTAGAGAAAATGATAAATACTAAGCATCAGAGGACAGGAATAATAAGCCTACTGCATGAATCACTGTACTTCGTATTGAAGGGAGTTTCCACATTTGAACTGTGCCAGCATTTACCAGTCTCTTAATAGGACAGTGGTTCTCAAACTTTTGTACTGGTGACACCTTTCACATAGCAAGCTTCTGAGTGTGACTCTCCTTATAAATTAAAAATATATTTTTATATATTTAACACTATTATAAATGCTGGAGGAAAAGCAAGGTCTGGGGTGGAGACTGACAGCTAGCGACACCCCATGTAATAACCTCACGAAAGACTGACAGCTCAGACAGTAGCAATTAGGCCTTCAAGTTAAAAGGCTGAAAAAAACTAATACTGAGCTTTCAAAACATTCTTGCAATACTGAAGGCTGCAATTGCCGTTAGCACGCACCTCCTTCACAAGGAGTGTTAAATGCACAAGCCTTCTGCCTAAACTAGCAATCACTATTTGCTCACACACTATCATATGTAGGGATACTTCGCACTTCTGTTGCACCTCTCAGAGGATTTCACAGCACTTGCAAACACTGAGCACCACAAGAACTCCTTGCTGTACAGAAGAACACACAAATATAGAAGGAATTTCTGTGTCTTGCCCTAGGTCCTTCAGTGGAATCAATACCAGAGTTAGCCTCAAGACTCCCTTTTGGCTGTAAGCCCCTAGACCAAACAGTGTTTTCTGTAGCTTTTCTTCTTGATCTGAGAAATATTCACAATATGTCTAGTTTTTCCTCCTAGTATTCTATATATAGAAATGCACCAACCATTAAAAACAGAAGTAGGGTACTGGATCATTTCAAGATATTTTTGCCACATATGTCACTGCGTTCTCATCACGAAACCAGAGACTCAAAACCCCTGGGCTTGCCGTAGAAATGGTGTCAGAAGTTAGATTATAACAGTGCCCAGTAATGCCAGCGTACTTACAAAACCTGACACAAAACCAGGGATTCTCCTCTTTCTCGGGAAAAAAAATCTGATTAGAATAAGGAAAACTGTACCCTAGCACCCAGTATAAGCTAAGACTGTGCATCAGGCCCACCGCACATGTAACTTGGCAAAATTCCACTGAAGTCAATGGAGCTCTGCTGATCTACACCAGCTGAGGATCTGGCCCTTTTTGTCCGGGTATCATAGAAAGACTGCACTGGATTAAGCTTTTGGTAAGCTCAGCAAATGTAAGCATCTAGCCTCTGAACGTACGTAGTCCAGTGAAGCTTTAGAAAGGAGCTTGGCGTTTTACCCTGCTTGGCTATTTTAGCACTGCAACACAAAATACGAATCCATCCACAGCTTGAACTGGCTCATCTTCACGCGAGAATGGTTCAGTGACCCAAAGTGACAGACTCCCAGAATAACATTACATCAGTGCATCTACAGGCTTCTCATTTGTTCCAGGGGAAATAGCGAATGTAACAGCTGAAACGTTGGAAAGGGAGAAAATAAAATCACTGAAGCCACAAGATTGATAAAGTCACTCATCTCACCCAGGCATCTCACTGAGGCTAAGCAAAACACTTAATAACCACAACTTTGAGCAAGACCTTACACAGTTGCTCACAAAAATGAAAACAGAGCTTTCTGAATGAGATTCTTTTCAATATACATTTTTATCTAAGTATTTTTACTCTGTTCTCTGCAAGTGTCTTTCACTTCTAAAAGAAAGTATTTACCATTGACTTAATGGCTTCTTTGGTACTTTGTAAAGATTAGTATTAACGACAGGTTTAAAAGTAGTAGCTGTGTTAGCCTGTATCCGCAAAAAGAATTGGAGTACTTGTGGCACCTTAGAGACTAACAAATTTATTGTAGCATAAGCTTTCATGGGCTACAGCTCACTTCATCGGATGCATGTAGTGGAAAATACAGAAGGAAGATATATATACACACATGGAATATGAAACAATGAGCGTTACCATACACACTATAAGGAGAGTGATCAGTTAAGGTGACCTGTTGTCAGCAGGAGAGAAAAACAACTGTCTGTAGTGGTAGACAAGAAGATATTGCTGAGAGTTTGTGTGTTTTTTGCTTTCAATAAATTTTTGTTTGAAATTCCGTTGTTTTGCTTTTCTAGTTACAGCAAAAGTGTGTGGGTTGTTAAAATTTGCACTCTACACCTACAATCGGACTCCAGGGCCATCTGGTTGCAGCGTGCCATTGTCTTTTCCTATCATGCTACCGAACATATGGTGGACAAAGACTGACCACCTTAAGGATTTAGCTAGAGACTGACCTGGGAGGTGCCTGACCTGCAAGTAGGCTACGACCCTTTGGGATCCATCACAATGATGAAGATATTGTTCACCTCTTCAAAGAGACATATCCCCTATGTTAGACTCGTGCACCCTACTCTTTGCTTAACATCTGCTCATAGGAATTATTCCAAAATCTCTGCACCAATTATAGGGTCATTTCCTGAACTGTCAACTTACCAACTGCTCAAGTGCAATGTAATTATGCCCACTTGTTTGTGGTTGAACAGACTTGTCAAAAAAATCTCTTTAAATACTGCCAATTTCAAAACCAGAACTGGGCAAATTTGGGTCCTGAACTTGCAAGATGTCATGTGCAGGTAGACTATGGCACCAAGCCCCCACTAAAGGTTGAGGAGCTCCTCATAGGGGCAGACATCCTCCCACACAGAGCAACTTGTAGGAGCGGGGCCTTGGTTCACAGATAACTGGTGAAAAATGCTTCTCTTTTCTCGGCACAAACACTTGTGACAGAAACCCCTCCGAGAGTAAAGATAATTAGGGATAAAGAGCTGAGTACAGAATTAGTTAGGAAAAGACATCAGGATATTTAATGACAACTCTGGAGCTCAGTGACCTTTTGGAAGCTACCGGAGGCGAAAAGGGGGGAGAAATGGAATGCTTTCTTTCCTTATCCAAAGTAGGACTATGTAATGAATGTTACTTTCTACCAATCACAGCAATAGTGACTGCAAGGGCTTTGGGGGACAGATTAATTAGCATCACGTTAGAGGTGGCTTCATCAGTTATCTGAAGGTGCTACCAAGATTCATTACAATATGCTTGTGATCGCTAGACAAGATTTTTCCATTTCCATTTTTCTTCTTCATAAGGTTATATATTATCGATAATGGTTATGCAAATCCACACCATTACCACTAAGAAGCAGACAGAATGAGATGAAACACCCTTGCCGAGTTATCAATTGTCTTCTGCCCGAACTCACATTACCTACAAGCACTTCTTCAATTAGGCTTCCTGAAAATTAAAAGGTCTTTTGGATCTGCACTTACACATGCAATCACCGTGCTACTCTGCTTGGCAATCCTCACGCCACTCTTGTGCTTAATCACTCAGTTGGGCTGAATAAGGATAGCAACATGATAATTCTCCATGAGCTCTGCAGGATGTGGTAGTCCCATACCTATTCTGTAATGCAGAGGCACCCTAATTTTCCCAACCAAAGGTGGCACTGGTACCTTACCAAGGGCCACACCCACCCTGGATAAAATGAAGCTGTTCTCCAAATACAGCTATGGCTGTGGAGACTACAGGGCCTAGCATGCTATGAGCTGAGCAGATGACCCTTTGCAACAAGTTGGAATATTGCATGCTGAGATCTGTAATTTCCAGGGGTTCCATATTTTAAAATAAAACAGCGAGGGGACACATTATAGCTCACTGACCACCCTTACTGGAATGGAATCACTACACATCTAAGAAACAAAACTCTTTACTTAAAGTTATGTAAGCAATATAAAGTGTAAACATAATTATAAGCCTCTGGTATAACTGCTTGCTCTCACATCATGTGTATATATCTATACATCTATCTATCGTGTGTGTATGTATGTATGTATACACACACACACATTCACATTACACACACACACTTTTATTACTAAGAGACACAAAGCTTCACATTTCTGTAACATTTTGAAGAGGAGAAGTGCTTTGCAAGAAAATATCCTTTACTCCTCTGAGAAATAGGCAAAGACTTACTTCTCCCACCCCATTTTCAGTTATACAGTCATTTAGTGTCAGAGTCAAGATTAGAACGCAGGAGTTCCTGGCTCAGACAACTTGAACATGCTGTCTTGGCCCAGGAATTGCATCTTCTGGGGCAAACCATGGTAACAGTCTCATGTACTGAGATCCTATAGGTTACTGTAAAAAAACCCAAAAAATGAGGAGTCCTTGTGGCACCTTCGGCCTGGACTACACTGGGGTGTGTGTGTCGATGTAAGATACGCAACTTCAGCTACGGGAATATCATAGCTGAAGTCGACGTATCTTATTTCGACTTATCTCCCATCCTCACGGCGCGGAATCAACAGTCGCGGCTCCTCCATCGACTCCGCTACCGCCCCTCGCTCTGGTGGAGTTCCGGAGTCCACGCATGTTCGGGGATTGATATATTGCATCTAGACATGATGTAATATATCAATCCCCAACAAATCGATCGCTACCCACTGATCCAGCAGGTAGTCTGGACATACCCTTAGTGACTAACAAATGTAGTCAGTCTCTAAGGTGCCACAAGGACTCCTCGGGTGTTTCTGCTGATACAGACTAACACGACTATCACTGAAACCTATACATTACTGTATTTGTCACATTTTACTGAAAAATAGAACAGTCATTACAAGCTTATAATTTCAGTCCAATAGACCCGCCAACAAACTGACCCATTCACCTGATGAACAACAGATCCAAACCCTGTCACCGACAAGACATGCATGGTAAATAAGTAAACCAGAATGAAGAAACCCTCTGTGCAGCCAAATGTCATTCAATGGCATCTTTACATATTCTCTCTTTAGTGCAATCAGTTTCCTAAGGGGCAAAGGACTGCGAGGCATGTGAAAGTCTTAATGGATTGAAGGCAAGGAGATCATGAAACGCACATTACTGAACCAATTAAGCAGTAGTGATGTAGTAGGTAGTAATCTTCTGACCAAGTAGTACCCCACTGTCAATCTCAAATAACTTGTAGTCATTATCCCTATTCTTTATGTTTGTTCTGAAAATACAGAAAACCGAGCAACAAACAAATAGTGCAGTTGCTTGTTGGCAATCATCCGAAACCACTTCAGCAACTTCTCAGAAGGTGTATCTGTCAACCCATACAATATTGTGAGTACACGAGCTAGAAATATGTAGTCTAGGGGTCCCATGAATCCTAACTCCTGTAGTTAAAGGTTGTGCAGCAATTCCCACACTAACCTCATTCCCCTCCCTGAGCTGGAATAGAAAACAGCCCTCTATATAAGGACGTTAAGGGGAGAAACATACAAAATTTGAAATATTCACTACAAACTGCAGTATTTACCTGGGCCAGCAGGCTCAGAGATCAAATAGTGTATGAAGCCTCAAGATTTTAATAGCACCCACTAGGCACGTACTTATTACAAGCCCCGCACCACCACGAAGGACATGCGACAACTAACTACAGTCTGAGTGTATTTAATGGAGGACCCCGCCCCCACCACAGTCAAGGGAACTTTTCTTTTTGGGTGTGGGGAAAGCGGCAGAGGGCACTGCGAGCCCCCCTCCCCCCAAGCTGGCTACGGGGGGGGGTGGATGGTACAACTGAAGCTCCCCGCCCCCCAGGCACACTCGGGGCGCCCCCCGGCAGCCTGCAGAGGGGTTATAAATACCCAGGGGGCCCGGCTCCCCTGCACCGGGGGGGGGGGAGCGGGGCGGGCCGGCCGGGGGGGGTCCCTTACGTGCTTCAAGCACCGCTCCTTGAGCTTCTCCACCGTCGTGTCCTCGGGCACCTCCTCCAGCCACTCCGCGCCCTCCACGGAGCAGACATGGAGCCGCAGCACCCGCCCGGCGAAGATCTTCTCCTCCTGCACGAACATCGCGCCCGGCCGCCCTCACCAGCCCGCGGCCATGGCTGCTGGGGAGGGGAGCAGGGCCCCCGCCTCACACACGCCCTAGGCTCCAGCGGCAGCTCCTGTCACCGCCGCCTTGCGTGCGCTCGCAGTCCCCGCCGGGGCCTCCCGCAGCCGCACAGCGCCGGAAGTAAGGGGTTCCGCACTGCATGCTGGGACTTGTAGTTTTCTCTGTCCTCCGCGGCCTTCAGGCGTTACACAACACCGGAAGTGGACCACGCAATGCATGCTGGGACTTGTAGTTTTCTCTGCCTTCAGCGCTCTGCGGGTGTCACACAACACCGGACGTGGAAGACGCACTGCATGCTGGGACGTGTAGTTTTCTCTGCCCTCCGCTACCTGCAGGCGTTTCACACAGCACCGGAGCTGGAAGACGCACTGCATGCTGGGACGTGTAGTTTTCTCTGCCTTCAGCGCTCTGCAGGCGTTTCACACAACACCGTAAGTGGAAGACGCAATGCATGCTGGGACTTGTAGTTTTCTCTGCCTTCAGCCCTGCGGATGTCAGACAACACCGGACGTGGAAGACACACTGCATGCTGGGACTTGTAGTTTTCTCCGCCCCCCCCACTGCTTGCCAGACTTGGACATCACTCTGGAAGTGCCGACCCGGGTGCTTGTAGGGGGCTGTAGGTTCCCCCTCTACCTCCCTCTCCAGCTGTCAATCCTCCAGGAATTAAAAATTACTTTTAAGTAAAGATTATGTCATGAGATGAAACCTCCAGGGATATGTCCAACTAAAATTGGGAACCTTATTCCAGAAGGGAGCCCAGTGCACTCTGGGAGCTGTAGTTTTTTACCTGGGGTGGGGAGGGAGGAGGGACACCACCTGATTTCTGATGGCAGTTGAAGCCCACACCCAGAAAAAGGCATGGTGCATTGTAAACAGTTGCAGTCCCAGGGCATTGTGGGGGTTGTACTCTCCTCAAAGTGCATTGTGGGAATTGCACATCCTCGCTCTGAATACAAGGGACTTCCAAGTGAGTTGCAAGTGCATGGTGGGATTTGTAGTCCCTGCCGGGAAATTAACTGGGCCTAGTGCATTATGGGAGTAGTAGGCCCTATTTAAAAACCAATCCTACATGCATTATGGGAATTGTAGTCTTAGTCAGGAAATGAAGCCCAAGTGCATTGTTGGAGTAGTAGTCTCTGTTAGAAAAAAAATAAACCACAAGTGCATTATGGGAGTTGTAGTCCTGGTTACGAAATAATCCACTGTAATCTGTCTGTTCTACTTCTCTCAGTTTTTTCTCTCTCATAACTACAAGAGCGCGCGGCAGGACCAGCAACCATGGCAGGACATGACTCTGGAACACAGCACATGTTCACTGCTATTCAGAAATACTTCAGTTCCTACACCATAACAGGCAGAAGGAATTATGTAATAGCTACATATGCAAGCATTGCCAAGGTCATCTTATATTTCAAACTAAAGCCCAAAAAACAAACTCCAGCGGCAACAGAAAAATAGTGGTTGCTGGTATGTGTGTTAGTATATTGGATCTCATCTTGCAATGGAAACAGGAATTGATGTACTATTATGTATATTTCAATAAAACAAACAAAACATAAAAAAACCGCCTACAAGACAAAGTCCCACAGGCATCCACCCTACCACTAATTGGCTGGGTTCAAAGCTAGGACCTAGGTGTCAGAGATATCCTAACACTCAGCCCTTCCAGTGGTTTGCACAGGGTTGTGAGCTCAATCCCTGAGGGGGCTAGTTAGGGAACTGGGATAAAAATCTGTCTGGGGACTGGTCCTGCTTTGACCAGATGACTGCCTGAGGTCCCTTCCAACCCTGATATTCTTTGATTCCTCTTGTTGATGTATGAATAAGAGAGATGATGTCATTTTAGGAGAATTCCACTCGACCATGTTTTGTAATGAAGGTGGTAAAAGAGTCTCTGTAATTTCAGAACAAGTAATTTCACCTGTTTGTGCCTCTGTTTCTCTACCTATAGACTGGACACAGAGAGAGGCAGGGTAGTTCAGTGGCTAGGGCTCTAGCCTGAGACTTTGGAGTGTGCGGTTGAATTCCTTCCTCCACCATGTACTTTGTGTGTGATCTGGGCAGCTCACTTAATCTCTCTGTGCCTCTGGTCCGCACCTGCACATAAAACAATACTTCCAAGCCTCACAGGGCTGTTGTAAGGATAGATACACTTTAAAAAAAATGTGAGGCACTAAGATATTACAGTAATGGGGGCTAGAGACTTACCTTATGTAGACACTTGTCTTCCTTTCTGAAGGATGCAGGATGTTGTGATCTGTGGATTCTGTGTAGCAGCTAGATGTTATAAATGTTCAAACATCACCCTCCCTTTTTATTACTCAGTTAACAGATATTTTCTGAAATTTTGGTTCTTACAGACTCCCAGGACAAAACAACCTGTCCTGAGGTAATCAGATACTGTGGCGATGAGCTCAATATAAATGCCTGGATAGGCAGATAGATGATGGATTAGATAAACAAAAAACAACATTTTTCAGATGATGATAAAAATTGTGCTACATTATGCTCTAAACACATCTAAGCAGTTCAAAGGAAATACATGGCTAAATACATAAAGCTAAAAAAATGTTACGTTAAATCAATTGACTTCAGACCAATTTAAGAAGAAAAGACAATTAGAAACACATGTAGGTTATTAAATGAAAAAATAAAAAGATGAGGAGTATGAGACAAACACAAGAAAAGTCCAGTCAATTATTTCCTTTTGAAATTATTGTTAATGATACCTTACATTTGCACTATGATATTCCCAGAGATGGGTAAAAGACTGAAAACAGTAGCTGTGCAATAATGGATATTATTTTTGTGTTCTTCCATTTCAGTAGGCACATCAGTTTCCTGTTTTAAAAAACCCTGATGTATAGGTAACTAGATCTTTCATCAACATTTGGGCATCTACTTCTACAAACCCCCTGGAAGTTGTGGGACTTTACAGGAAGTTTTCAATTTGGCCATTTGGGGGAGACAATAAACTGTATTTAGGATTTGTTAAAAAGGAAGGCAGGATTACTGGAAATATGAAGTCTGGCTGACAGGCAGATGAAGCTTTCTGGAAAAAATAAATCCAAACACTCCCAGTGGCTTGGTGGGTTTGTGCACTGAACATTTATTTCTCAAGGTAAAGGGTCTGGTCAATAATTCTGAAAGGCCCATTGTATCTCCCCAATTGTACGCAGGCACATGGCTACTGACTGTGGGGCATCCTATTTCTGATTGCACACCAAACCTGTATCAGTTCTTTCAGCTTGACTGATGAAATGCACTAAGAGCTAGGGATTTTATTATTTGTCATTAATTATTAATTATTATTATTTATTTATTTTGAAGACAATTTTGCTACAATCATGCCCACTATGTCCCTGAGAGTCATAATATATACAGAGTAGAGTGAAGGAGATTGTAGCAAAAATCAGAATGCTAAACAACTGGTGTATATTTAGGATGACATGGTCTTGTCTTGAAAAGATTATGGCCAAAGCAGTCTTTACACTGTTTTATTCCATCTTCACTCCACCTGACTCCCATCTCAAGATCATCATCATAAATAAATACAATTATAAAAAAAAATACATGCTGCACTTACATAGTACCTTTTTCCATGGTAGAATATTGATGTGTCTAATGTAGTGTATCATAGTGCAATGTACATACCCTACCTGCTTTAATTTGGAGATGTTCAATTTTATGAACTTTAAATTTTATGAACTCCTCAGTCCCCAATTAGTTCATAAAATAGGGGTTCTACTGTGTTCTGTATCACATGCATAATGAAAATATATGGGTAAATTTATAGCCATTAAAACAAACTTGATTGGCAAACAAAATTAACTAGTTGTTCCCCAGTTCTGTCATGTCCCTCAAGCCAATAAATACCCACCCAGCTATTAGCCCTAGTTACAAAGTCAAATTAAACAACTGCATCTTGCACACCATCCTAAAGCCTCTGAGATCTCAGCTTTAACAGACCACAAGAGGGAGCAAATTTCCCCTTAGATGATCCCCTGCCACCTACCATCAACTCTGGGGAGAGATTTCAGAGTAGCAGCCGTGTTAGTCTGTATCCGTAAAAAGAACAGGAGTACTTGTGGCACCTTAGAGACTAACAAATTTATTTCAGCATGAGCTTTCGTGAGCTACAGCTCACTTCTTCGGATGCATAGAATGGAACACACAGACAGGAGATATTTATGTATTCTCTGTATGTATAAATATCTCCTGTCTGTGTGTTCCATTCTATGCATCCAAAGAAGTGAGCTGTAGCTCACGAAAATTCAGGCTGAAATAAATTTGTTAGTCTCTAAGGTGCCACAAGTACTCCTGTTCTTTTTTCTGGGGGGAGACTGCAAGAGCCTTCCAGCTGATGAATAGGTTGTCTTCCCATACAAAAGACCATTACTTTACTCCATCAGATATTTGAATATGCTGCCTGGTTTTACCTTCACATCTATTGACAGGGATCCCCTCCATTATTGATGGAATAACAAAAGAAAGAGAGGAAGTACTGTGACATTGCAGTATGATATCCCTCCTTCCCATACCCAGGCTAACCACCCTTCACCCTTGGCTGACAGTGCCAGAAATCCTTTCTCATTAGCGATTATCTCTGCTCATCGATACAAGTCAAATAACCAAATAATAATAGGTACAAAAACACTTTGTGGTTTTGCTTGTGGTTCAGCCTGGTGCTTTTACCTGGGCAATTCTTAACAGAAGGAGCTCATTTATGTTTTCTTTTCTGGGGAGGAGGGGAGGAGGAGTTTGAAGTTTTCTGTATGTCTTACTGCCCCTCTCCATGGTGCTGAAACGCATCCCCCACTCCCCCACCCTTAGCAGTTTACTCATCGCAGCACATTTGCACCTTGATCCAATTCCTACTGAAGTCAGTCTCAGTTTTCCCATTGACTTCAATGGGTGGTAGATTAGCCCTTTGGTTCCCAAGACTTCCTGGGTTCCTTGATGTTCTTCCATTAGGCTGGGACTCTTCACACCTACTTTCTACTAACGTAAAGCATTCCCGCACTTACACGTCTGTGCACAGCTGCTGCTGTGGCTCAACCTTTTCTAGACCTGTTGTGGTTGCCAGCAACAGAATCAATCTCCCTCCCTAAAGGAACCAGCAGTCATACTTTTATTATCATTACTATTATTATTTCTTCAATGGGACTTGTATGGATTCCACAGTCCTGGGAGAAGATGAAAATTTGGATTCTGAATGAACAATGCAGCTAGCCGAGGTCCTTGCAGCTCTTCTCACCTAAGCCAGGAAGAACCAGTATATTTTGTTAGGACATGTTTAAACACAGTGAACCATTCAGGCGATTTCCACAATGGGCTAAATACAGCAGTGAGCTTTACGCCAGTCTAAGCTGTGTAGACTTTGACACAACCTTGGTTCTGGACTGTGATGACCCACTCCTTCCTTGGCACACACCTTTTTCAACACCGGTGTCTCTGGGTCACCAGTACAGTCGTTTACACTTCTAAGCTTCCTCTCAGGATACTTTCCTGTGGCTACGGGTGATTCTGGCTGCTTTTCCTAACTGTATTTCAAGGGCTCGAAGCTGGGAATGGGGCATGGATCACTTGATGATTCCCTGTTCTGTTCATTCACTCTGAAGCACCTGGCATTGGCCACTGTCAGAGGACAGGATACTGGGCTAGATGGATCGTTGGTCTGACCCAATATGGTTGTTCTTATGGCTCTCTTCAAAACCCCACTGATTTACTATGTCTCTGTCTTCTGGGTTTAAAAGCTACTAAACTTGTATGTAACCAGATTAAACATAACAGTAGTGAGCAGTGACCCTTCTACTTCCTTCTCCTAAAGGGAAAGCCTAAGCTTAGAAAAGTCTGGCAATGGTTCTGGTTCCCAGTCACAGTTTAGCTCCCTAACCCCCTCTGTGATCCTGCTCCCTCTCTGCTCAGGAGCCAGCCAACCACCCTTCAAATTCAACTCCCCAAAGTTCCCAAAGAGAACTGGGATGGAGCTTGCATCCCGGACTCTGAGCCTCTGTGTCCGGGCACCCTGCAGCATATGTTCTTCTAGGTTTCGGCCAACAACATACCCCATCATACAATTTCACTTAACAACATTTATCCTAGAACAACATCTCTTATCAAACAACTTCAAGTGAACATATCCCTTTCTCCACAAGGGCTAAGGCGTGTTTGGAGAGGAGTGTGGAACCACAGCAGAGAAAAGGATTTTTTCTGGCCACGTTTTGCACATGAACATTATATACCAAACTGAAGCTGAATGGTTTATTTCCATGCTTTGAGTGCAGCCCCTGTTTGCTTGAAAAAATGTGCCCATAAAGTTGCAAATACAGCGCAATTTGGCTACTGGTGGATAATGCATCATAAAGGCTAAAGAACTGTGAGCATTTAAAAATAGTCTGTTTAAAGGAGGGACATTACCTGCTTTATTCGCCCTTTAGCAGAATAACTATATAATATGTTTATTATGTTAATATCATCCAAAGCCAAACAGTGCACAGTGCGTTACCTGCTTTTTATTACCAATATGCCATACTTAAAAGACCAAATGTCTGAATGATGCAAAGTGGAAACCAAAGTCTTTTTTCCTTTGAGAACTCACATCTGCCATTTTATGTCTCTGGCTCAATTATTTTAGGTGATTGCTTCCAGCAGCACGAATCTCCTTGTTTTCAGAGACTGGGCCAAATACTAGTCTCACCAAAGAAAGTTGCAGAGCTCCTGTTGATCTAATGTGACTCAGATTTGGCTTGGGGGCTGTTCTAAATTACATCAAAGGATCAGACATGTACAGAGGGGAGTGCAAAGACCACCTCTCTTGAGCTATGCCATGTGCTTCTCAATGTATATCCAGGCCATAATTGCTACACATTTTGGGATAGATTCTCTGATGTTACCTTACGATGGTCCCAACAGAGACTAGGGGAGCTGTCAGGGAGTTGGTTATGCCTCCCTTATTCTCTTCATGGTGCCAAGCGCAAGTCAGAGCAGCGTTAGGGCTGTTCTAACATCTGCAAACTGTTTCTGGTCCCCTAGAGATGACACACTGGCTGAGAATACCTAGCATGTATTTGCTATGGCTGCTCCCTTTCCTGACATACCCTCTGTTCCAGATGCCCCGAGAAGGGCAGTGTAGGAACCAGCTGGGGTCTGCCATCAAGGGGCTTACAGTGAGTCTGTGCAGGGGTGAGAATTGGCTCCTTTCTCGTGCCCTCTCACCCCCGCCCACCTCCAGCAAGAGGGAGTGTTGCTTGTTGCTTGCTCAGCAGCAGCTCCTTGACACTGCCAGTCCTTCAGCCACTCAAGCACACTCCTCTGGGCTAGGCCAGGCTTTCCCTTGCCTTGCCAGGTGGACTCCAATCCCTGAATCTCTTTGAATCACTCTACTCACAGAACTTCCAGATCCTTTGTCCCCAAAGGCACAGTGTGCCCCAATTTACCAGTTTCACCATAAACCCCCACTACTGCGAACCACACATCACTTGTGTGATCACCTACAGTAAAGGAAAAGTAGATTTATTTAAGAAAGAATAAAGAAATAACTAGCAAGAGGACAGAATGGTGGAAACAAGTGGTCACAATGCAAAACAAAACACAGAACGTGAATCTGGGTCTACACTTATCAGTGGTTCCTTTCCTATCCAATACAACTGTTTTTCCCCTGAAAGTACAGTCTTTTGAAGAGCTGGCTGATTTCAGACAACCCAGGATCCAAGCATCCATGAATGTCCCCTCTCATCTTTGCTCCCTACTGAGGGTTTCCTCAGTGAATCGATCCAGAACATCCTTCCCCTCACTCTGTGATACTGAACAGTCTATTGTTTCTATTCACAGACAGGGCAAATCCTGTCTTGCTGCAGTGTTTCTATTTTACCTTTAAGTGGTTTTGACTCTTTGTCGTGGCTTCTGATGGTTTCCCATTCAATGTGTTGGTACTGCAAGAGGCTAAGCAATCGAACCTTATATTGCATCATGGGCCAGACAGGGCAGAGTGACAACTCCCCGTGGCATGACTGGGCCATGACCATCAACTCCAAGCCCAGAAAACATACCTTGAATATGCACACAAAGTTCCTTAAATATTACCTGTACATACATCTTGGAATGATTATGAGTTTTGACAAGTTATGAGCTTCTGTAGGCACCTCACATGATATCCCTTATGGATAAATACCTGGTAAAATATGTGTTTGGTGTACTGAGTTTGGCAGGTCTGAAGTGAAAGTTGTTTCCAAAGAACAGAGGACCCATTTCCAAGAGTCTCTATGGCATACACACCTACTGCAGAAAGATCATCATTTATTTCAAGACTTCGACACTGAGTATCTTTCCTGATGGCTTTGAGTGAAGAAATATGCTAGTGGAAAGGATAATGAAGCAAATTTTTCTTCCTCCAATCAAACAGATGCACGCCTCGGATGGGATAAAGGGGTAAAGAACTTTCCCTACACAATATTTTTCTCCGTAATGTGTTTTGACAATTTAATTTACAAGTCATAGAATAGCGAGGACACAGTCACCCGCGGGGGTGGACATCAGAGGGTTCAGTTGCCTTTGTGATGAATTGGTGATAGTGCAGAAACGACAAAATAACACAGGGGGACATGGAGGAGGCTGGCAGCAAAGTTGGCAGCATGCACAGGATAAATCGAACACTACATTTCATTCAGGGCTCCTCAATAGTCCTGTGCAGCCCAATATAATTTATGAATTGCAATTAGCATTTTATTATGGATAGTGCTCCAGCTGCTTCGGTATCGCTTCGTTTCAGATTTTGCAGCAGTTGCAGAGGAAAGTTTTTGTAAATACAGAATACCTCTTTATTGAAATTAAAGCAATAAATATGCTTTGGATGGTGATATCTTGCAATTACTTTACACAGAGTCTGAATTCCTTGCAGAGGTGGCTCCTTGGGGCATGCAGGGTTGCTCTGACTATGCTGTTTGAATCATACGCATTACCATTGGCACATTGGATCTGAGCAGCATCTTCATACGCTGCTGTCATGTAGTCAGCAGTTTCTTATATGACTTCTCAGTGACCCTGTGTTGTAACAAAAGGAACCAGAGAGAAGCACAGGATCTGCCTGGGTACAGCAGCCTCAAGAAGGAATCTCTATATTTATTACCACTGAGTCCTGTCTGCTCTCTATCATGAAGGAGATTCTACTCGCCTTCAGGTATCAGCAGCCTCCATTGGTTGGCTGTGAACTTTATTTATACCCTCTGTCTGTCCTGAGTCTTGCAGGAACCCTCTCATTTGGCTGTGAGGTTAGTATGTTAAAGACACATGGGTGAGTGGAAAGTGCCCAGATTAATTTCTCCATTTTTTATTTACATTTGAAACCATCTGGAAAAGTCTGTCTTTTTTGTCATCTTCATCAACTACAACATGGGGAAGGGACATGAATTTCATTTGCTCTTAACTTTACATCTCAGCTTGGGAAGCAGGGCATGTTTCCACTAGCGGTTGGTCTTTATTTGGTAATATCAAGAGGGTGGACTCACCAGTTCACTCCTTCTATGTGATTTCCAGCCATGGAGGGTCCTGACATTTGCATCCCTCTGTCTGCTGCTCTCATACATGCTAAAGAATAATTCCTTTCTTGTTCACCTCCTTCCTCTGTTTTTCTACTCCACCTGCCAGAGAACAGTAGACTGAAAGTTACACACACACAAAAACCATGTTCATTTCAGTCTGTGACTCTGTTTGCACATGGAGGAGGCAGAAAAGAATCCACCAAGAGTCTTAGGGGCTTGATGAGGGAACCACTGGGTGAGATTCTCTGGCCTGTGTAATTTAGTAGGTTGGACCAGACAATCAGAATAGTTCCTTCTGGGAAATTCTTGTGACCCAGATCCTCAGCTTATATAAATCCTCCACTGAGGATCTAGCTCCTATGTATCTGAGATATCATTACAGATGTTGTAACTAGAGCTCGTCAAAACGTGGAATTTCTATCCCCTGGGACATCCCAATGGTTCAAAATTTGTTTCCATTTCAAACTGGAACAAGAACCCAAACCAAATCAAAATGTCTCACGAAAGATCTTTAAAAAAAAAATCTCATTTTGGGTCAATCAAGATATTCCATGTAAACAAAATCAAAACCTTTTTTTTTTCCAGTTCGGACTTTTTAAAACAACATAATAAGTAATAATACAAAAAAAATTAATTTCCAGACAAATGTCCTTTGAAAATAAGTATTCCATTTGACTGAGGTCAAAGTGCTCTGCTTCAATCTTACCAAAACACTTTTTATTCTGAAACAAAATTTCATTGAAAATCCCATGGAAAAATTTGGTTTTGATGACTTTGTGTAGTCCTCAGTGCAGTGGGGTCACGAATGACCTGTGTGTGCTAGCATAATGCAAATAAAGAATCAGCATGATGATTATACAATTTTTTACACCCCATTGTCTGAAAACCCTTTTTTATTTGCCTTCGTTGTGCTCTGCCCCAAAAGGTTTGCCATCTCCCGTTCTGGTTAATCAGTGAAGGGGTGCAGAATTCTAGGCTCCAGCCTCACTTTGGCTCAGAGCACCTAGAAGCTGACTTTATGGCTGTAGTGATGTAAAACATATTTGTGCAGTGATATTTAACTCCCAGAATCATTCTCAAAACCCTCTGACTGTGTTCCAAACCATTTTGCAGGGTTGTTATAAATATACAAAGCCTTTTGTGGAGCTATTCATGAACTTTTCTCTCTCTGCTTACCATGGTTGGTAATGACCTTGTTTATGTATTGTCTCTATACCTTGATTCCAACCCTTACAAACACAGTTCCTATTATCCTGTTTAACTACTCTATCAGTAGAATACTTCACATACTCTGCTTTCCAGCGCAGCTCTTTAATTGGCAAGGAAGATATTAGATACCGCAGTTTGTGTGTATTCAGAGAATGTTCAAATCTCATGATGTCTTTATTTTAAAATTCATGGAATTTCTAAGTACCAACTTTTAAGCAGTGACAAAATAGTCATTTCTTTTTTAAAGAAGCTTGTTTTCCCCCTTCCCCCCATCTGGGTTTATCTAGTCAGAATTCCAGGCAACACATATAATTTTATATCAATTTCTGCCCTTCTCATGTGAGAGAAGCTCCTTTCAGCAGTGTGCCTTATTACCTTAGGAAGAGATTGTTTAAAGAATAGCTGGGATCTAGCTAAAAACATGCAAGAGGAATTGGGTAGCCTTTGCAAGCCTATGATTTGGAGTCCGGGCCCTCTGTGACACCCCATGTGCCATACCTAAATGCTTTTTTTTTTTGGTGCTTGGAGAAGGCTTGCTTCAATGTGATCAGAAGACGCATGGGGCTGCCTGATTACAATTGGGTGTAGTGTGCAGGTGTTAGGGGCGTGTGCAACGCAGGAGGTCAGACTAAATGGTCAGTTAGTCCCTTGTGGCCTTAAACTCTATGACTGTATGAACCATGCTGACTGGCATGGATACTCTTGCCTTGCAAGTGAGATCAGATTCAGGCCCCAGATATTTCAGGCTTGAAAGGGGGAATACAAAGTGCTGGAGGATGTTGCTTGAATTCCAATCTTTCCACCCCAGACCCACTGTTGCATGTGGAAACACAAGGGTTAGAAAGGAGTCTAAACAGCACAGGGGACTGTGTCTGGCACTTTCCCTCCTATCTCGCCAGCTGCCATCCAGTACAGGATGGTTGGGACCCAAAGTTATTTCCGTCTGGTGGCTGCTTAGCGACATGGGCTTTGTGGTTTTCAGACCTTGTCTGTAGACATGTATCCACATCACCACGCTCCACCAGCCCAACTGTCTCAGCAGAGAGGCCACGGATTCAATGGGTCAGAGGGACGTGACACCCCTCTCACCTGCTTAGGAGTTTCCTCCATCCAGGCCAGGATTCAGGCCGTGCAAGATGGCATGGGATAGCTTGCCCTGCTGCCTAGGCTGTACATTGGGTTTGGCTACAGAGGAATTCTCACTCCAGAAGTGCCACTCTTGTTATTTTTCACCAGCATCAAATTCACCTGAAAGAGAAAGAAAACCCCTCAAATGGATTAATAACCCTAGCTCACATGAACTTGGGGTGTGGGGACTGGTAGAACAAATTAGCAATCAATGAGCTACTCAGAGAGTAAGCACCTTCTCAAGGTGAGGAAGGGTGGCAGAACCAGGTCCTCAGTGTTTGTACAGTAATGTAAGTCAGAATTACATTAGTATTAACATTTTTGCTTTTAAAGATCAGGAGAAAATACATTTTGGGCTAGATTCTGATCTGGTGTAAATGAGCTTAGCTCTATTGACGTCAGTAGAACTATGCTGATTTCCACCAGCCAAGGATCTGGTGCAATGATTCATATCTAGGGGGAAAAAAAGAAATGAAAAAGAAAAAGCTTACAATTGTTCTGTAGACTCCCCACCCCTCTTCTCCATCATTTTATCTAATTCAGTCAACTGCAGTTTGTAGTGTGACCATCACCATAGTATCTAGGAGCCACAAGGGAGGTTGATTATCGGAATTCTTCTCTCAGCTGGTAAAGGAGGTGGTCTTGTTTCCTCATAAAGTTTGGCTAAATGTCACAATTGTTGGAAACAAGAGCATGAAATATGAACAGCAGCAGCACAATAGGATTTTAATTTGGCTTCAGGATAGAAGTGGCTTGCTAGCAGAATGCCAGACTCCAGGGGAGCCTGTAGTTTGCCTAATAGTTTGCACAACTGGGCATATTCAGGGACTTAATTGGGCTTAAGCGTAAACTTCCCCATAATGTGAAGCTAACTGCATGCTCTAAGCATTATTATTAAACAGCCCATTGCATGTTTTAATGATCATCCCTAGAATCACCGTAATAGTGATCAGCAAGCTTAACACTAATGACGAACAAGTAAACATCTGTAAAAAAAAAAAAAATACAAAAAACCAGCTGTACCATTTACCCAGCACACAAAGAGCCTGGACAAGGAGATCAATCAGATTACACCAAAGCCTCTGTTCGGGTAACACTCCCATTTGTCCAGTCCATTTCCTTGCCATTGCTGGGGTCTCAGGCTCCCTGGTGCCTCTCAACTCCTCCTCTTCTCTGCCTGTGGCACGTCATAGGCTAGTCTCCTGCGGGCTGATACGTGGGTCTCATTCTGGCTGTTGGGTTTAGCGTGAGGGTGCTGGGTGGGGGTGGTGGCCTGTGATATACAGGAGCTCAGCCTAACTGGTCTTAAACTCTCTGACTCTGTGACCTCAGGAATTGGGCTGTAGTTCTGAGACTGACGACGTAAGCTAGAGTGAGGCCCGGTCTTTGCAATGCCCAACTGGTGCTTGAACCAGCTCTGAGGGCAGCACAGATCAAAGCAATACAGAACCCCTGCTGCCCACTCCTCGTTTCACTGTTTATTGCAAATGGACAACGAATCTGGACTGGCTTTGCCTGTCTCAGGCTACCCAAAGAGCAGCCCGTGCCAGCTACTGAGATGAGGTGAGCAAAGCCTGTGTTTTGAGGGAGTGCTTGTGCACATGCAGCCCTGGCTCTCCACTGCTCCAGTAGCCCCTCTGCATATAAATACAGCTCTGCTCAGCTGGAACACCCTGTACAGCTGGTGCTTTGCCAAGCTGTTGACCTCCTGCAGATCACTGAGGGGGTTGTTCTCTCTCTCTCTTTAGCTGACAGCAACTGGAGATACTTAGCACCCTTCCCCCTCCTCCCTGCTGCAGTCTTTTCTCAGGCTGCCGGTCACAGGCAGGTCTCAAACCCATGAGGGAAACATGATGTGTGGGCCAAGTGGGTCTTTATTCAGCAGCCTAGTCTATAGCTTGTTATTTGGGGGAGCCCGGAGGAACCCCTGTAGGATCAGGGTGCTGCACAGTCATGTAACAAAGAAGACAGTCCTGGCTGCAGGGTGCTCCCATCTACCTGGCAGACAGGGGGACAAATCAGACAAACAGGGTGGGAAGGGTAGGTACAGCACCAGAATGAACAGAAGAGCCACTGGCCCCACTCACTGGTGCCTGACAGGAGTGACCTTGGGCACATCGTCGAAAACAGGTTTGGAGGGGCGGGGAAGGGCAGCGTGGGAGAGAGCACAGAGAGGCTGAGGGGAGAAGCGGACAAGCAGGCGACCCAAACCCCCAGAGAGACGAGGGCCATCGGCCCGGCAGAGTGGAAGCAGGAGTCAGTGGCTTGATAAGCTGGTAGAACTGATAGCTCAGACCGCCGCCCCTCCCACTGGTGACTGCATGCCGGTGACGGCAGCCATTGCTCTCGCGGACAAGCGATGCTGGGGGAGTATTTTGCATGTTTTTAGCTGCCCATCAGTACAATTCAGGAGCTGGAAGCAAGGAAGAGAGCCAGCACTATGTGACCAGCTCTCTGCAGACCACCAGCAAGGCGTCCTGGGACCGCGGTATGGGAACTGCTGACTTAGAGACCTGCTGGTCTGAGGTGCAAGGCCACAAGGCTGCCACTTGAATCCAGATCTCCCACTTGGCAGTGCACACCCAGGGCTCCACTCCCTTGATTGCCAGCCAGCAATGGCCCTGAGCCCTGCTAGACACTGAACAGGTCCTGCAAGATATTGAGCAGGCTCAATTCCCTATTGACTTCAATGGGAACTGAGGATATTCATGGCTTTTCAAGGGAGACATGGAGTACCTCCCCGGTTTGGGCGCACTGAGTCTTTTCCTTCTTAAATCAACCTGCAGAACAGTCTCCCTAGCCCATCACTTGACTCATACACAGCATCAGGAACAGACTTGGCTAAATTCCCAGCTGGCATAAACTAACCCGGTACCATGGATATGAGCAAAGCTGCTCCAATCTCTGCCATTGGAGAGCTTCTCCTGTGCTGGCCAAGAGGAAATGACTCGGTAACCCAAGAGTCCATCTATGCCTCCTGATGAACTTCTTCGAGATCCACTTCAAGAGACCAGTTAGACAATCGCTGTTTTGAAGCCAGAGCTCACCTGGGAACTGGGGACCACCAGCTCTTGAGAATGTTTTAAAGTCCTCAAAACCATTTACCTTTGGGACATTAATCTCCATCCAAAATGCCATCAGTTTATTCAAGGAAGGGGTGTGTGTCACTGTCTTCCTTGACATCAGGTTAAAATATGAGCCATCACTAAATTATTCAGTTTGTGAGAGGGGCTTTCAGGATGGTGTGTTGCTCTTCTGCAGTGTAATTAATAGTCTGTAGATTAAATATGAAATTGTTCCTAGTCATCAATAATTTAGCCACAGCGTGGCGATCTTTAGAGAGCAGCAGCACTTCATATTCTTCTCAAGTACATTGCTTGAAATGCTTTGGGGGAAGTCAGACGCCTTTTCATCCATCTCAATTACAATCACTAGCTGCTGATTTCCTTGAATGTTATTTTGAAAAGGTAGAAAATGCTTTTTGGTCTTTTCCATGCAGGCGTTTAAATAGCACTTTTTGTCCTGAAAAAGGAATGGAGGGCACTTTACACTAATCACAATTTGCCTTAACAACAGCATCTTTCATCCAAAGATCTCCTGTTGCCTTTCATGCCGCGGGCTAGATTCTTTCTTGGGTGTATCCCAGCAGAAGCAAGGAGTCCCTACAGCCCTTGAGAGAGGGCTGAAGGAAGGGCTATATTTGAAAGCAGCTGTCACCTCCCTTGTGCACGCAATTTCAGCAACCCAGGAGTGTAACCTGTTTTAGAAAACCAGGGGCTGCTTTCATGGAAGGGGAAGTTATGGCTTTCCCCTTGCCCTCCCTTGGTTCTTGTCACACAGGCAGAAAGCAGAAGACCAGAGTCTGAAGTGCAGGCAATGTGATGTTTATTGGGGTTAATCAAGCAAGCATGTCCATAGCTCAGTATGCTTCAGATCTTTCCCTGTCCCTCTCCTCTTTCTTAGCAGGCAGAATCATACCTGTAGTGCACGCCCCTGGCACCACCCCTTACAATGTATGGTCATGTTCCCTTTTGGAGGGTTGTGAGCCTGGGGACTTCAGTACCACCTCTTTTGTGCCCCATGGAAGAGGTAAGGAGTGAGGTTATGTATTGACCAGGGTCACCTTTTCTCTGGCTTTCTAGTGTTTCTTATGCCTCCTCTCCATCCCCCTTTGCGCCTCCCGACTTGTTACTTGACCTTGCCTTGAGATAGGAGTTGAGGCAGTCTTCAGGTGCACACTCATATATATTACACTCCCATCATACCCAGCAACACTAACTCTCTTCCTTATCTCTTCACACTGTGCTATAGAGCCCATCTGGTTAGGCAGAAGCAACACACAGTGTCTTTGTTCACACATATTAGTATGGATATAAATATATCAAAAATCAAACCCAAAATTCTAATTCAAGCTAACACACACGTCTATATACTAACATGGAATGAGCCCCTGTAGTTCCTGCTGAGTCAGTGAGAGCTGTGGATGCTCAGCACCGGCGCAAATCAGACCCTCAGTATCTAAATGGGACTCCAAGAGTTGAAGCATCGGAGTTAGAGGGAAATTTAGAAAATCTGAGCTTAATTTCATTGTGCCTCTGTTTTCCCATCTGTAAAATGCGGATAATGATACTCACCCACCTTTCTATGGGAAGATGAATCTCCCATTGATTGATGTTTTCAAAGCACTTTGAAAGCTTGGAATGAAAGGGATTGTAAACGAATCTCTAGGCTGGAGGTGGCCATGCTTACCTCTGAGGTACAGAAACATGCTGCTCTGTTCATCCATTCAAGGATGGTTACAATGTTGCCTTGGGAAAATATCAAGCATAAAACAATGCTCACATTGCTCCAGCTGACACACCTATTCCCATACAATGGATGGGAATTCATTACGGGTAGAAATACAGGTACCAGTGCTGCCAGTAGACACCAGGCTATACGAGACAAGTAGCATTCAACAATCCCATGATTTCAAAAACCTCTGGGTTGATCCAACTCTCCTCCTCATGTTCTATCCTCTTAGGTCTCACCAGCCAATAAAGCAGAATCATTGGCTGATGTGCTTTTGATGGGGAGGATGGAGATGAACATTTGTGTTAATGCTGACAAACGTCATAATTTAGCTTTATGCCAGCACTAAAACTAGAGAAAAATTCATGTCTGGGGACAGCTGTGATTTCATGGTGGCAGAATGTGTATTTATTTGCTGGCCTATCCGTTATCTCCCCAGTGCTGAGTCCCACAACACACATGAAGCTGCACCATAGCATAGCACTGTTTCCTTTCTGTAACAAACCCAGTGATTTTCAACCAGTGGTTCCTGATCTTGTGCTATATGTAGCCTCTTAGTACCTTCCTCCTGACTGAAATCAATGGACCCCTTCATGGAGTAAGGTGCTTCTCAACCAGGGGCGGATCTAGACATTTTGCCGCCCCAAGCATGGTGGGATGCACCGAAGCTGTGGGACCAGCAGACCCTCTGCAGGCACGCCTGCGGGAGGTCCACCGGAGCCGCGGGACCAGCGGACCCTCCAGCAGAGCACCCCCCGCGGCATGCCACCCCAAGCACGTGCTTGGCGTGCTGGGGCCTGGAGCTGCCCCTGTTCTCAACTGTGTTATCAGAATATGGCTGCACATCTAGTTTTGGGCTTTCTCACCAAACTTGAACCAGCTGGAGTCAGTTCAAGCTCTTTTCACCTCTACACACTTTTAGTTGAAACTGACAGATGCTGGTTTTGAGCCTCAGCTGGTGTGAGATCAGCAAAACTCTAACGAAATCAGTGAAAAGATGTCAGTTTAAATCAGCTGTGGAGCCACCCTGTTATGTTTTACCATCCAGATGCTTTCTTTTCTGTATTCCCCTTTATTTTATGTTAAGAGAAAAGCAAATTAAGAGTGAACAGGAGTTCTCTGTAAGAGACTGCACCATGTGTGACTCCTCTCTAGTAGGTGGCATCTGAACACAATATTATTATAATGAATTTGTATTGTGGGAGCACTTAGAAGCACCAGTCATAGACTGGGACCCCATTACGCTAGGTGCTGTACAAAAACCGAATGACTTTCTGCAGACAATAGAAATGTAAAGGAGCAGTGAATAGAAAGAGAGTCATATGGCTAAATCCCCCACACAAGTATATTTTCCAGCACTCTTCTATATGGAAAAGCATGAAGTTCTAGGTGTTCATGTAACCCACACCCCTTCTGGGTGTGGTGTTCTGTCCCATCTAGTGGGGCAGGGGAGAGAGGGAGGGAGAGAGAAAGAGAGACAGACAGACAGAGAGAGACAGATAGACAGAGAAACCTCTACAACCTTAGCTAATACTCAGCTGGCTTTTAGCTCATGCAGTAGTGGCTCATGCATTAAGCTCCAGAGGTCCCAGGTTTAATCTGTGTTACACTATGTCAAGGTCTTTTCCCCACTTTGAACTTTAGTGTCCAAAACGTGAGGACCTGCATGATCACTTTTAAGCTTAATTACCAGCTTAAATTTGGTACTCTGCCACCAGCCAAAAATATAGTGTTTGGCACACTTCCTGTTCCCCCAAAACCTTCCCTGGGGAACCCAAGACCCAAACCCCTTCGGACTGAACACAAGAGAAATTAGCCTTCCCCCCTTCTTTCGCGCCCACGACTTTCCACTCCTGTTATAGTTTAGCTCCTGAGAATGGCTACACTGCATCTTAGACTCACTTGATCTAAAACAAAAGACAAGGTAAACCTTACCCCGCTCTCCTTACCTCACTATATTTTCCTCCACCAGTCCTGGTGAGTTCAGAACCAAACCCCTTGGGTCTTAAAACAAGGGAAAAAAATCAATCAGGTTCAAAAAAAAGAAACCTTTTAATTAAAGAAAGAAAAGGTAAAAATATCTCTGTAAAATCAGGAATGGAAAATGCTTACAGGTGTCTCAGATTCATATAGCCTAGAGGGACCCCACCACCACTTAGCCTGAGATTTAAAGTTACAGCAAACGAGTAAAAAATCCTTCCAGCAAAAGGAAACAATTCAACAAGTTGAAAGAAACAAACATAAGACTAATCTGTCTTCCTGGATATTACTTTACTATTTGAAACATGAAGACTGATCAGAAAGATGAGAATAACCTGGGTGTACATCTGGTCCTCTTAGCCTCAAAGAAGTGAACAAACGAACAAAACAAACAGCACAAACAAAGAATTCCTCCACCAAGAATTGAAAAAGTATCTTGTCCCCCCATTGGTCCTCTGGTCAGGTGTCAGCCAGGTTCACTGAGCTTCTTAACCCTTTACAGGTAAAAGAGACATTAATCCTTAACCGTCTGTTTATGACACACTACATTATGTTGTGTAATTTCAGGTTCATTGCAAAAGGCCCCATGCAGTATAAGTAACTTGGTGCAGCTTTGGGGTCTTAAGCTATGGTACACGACGAGGCTTTTAGCGATACGGCTGTGCCGCTACAGCCATGCTGTGAAAAGGCATTCTCCTGCCGACAAAAAAATGCCACCCCCGCCCACCCCCGAGCAGCAACGGCTCTCCTGCCGACCATGCACTGTTTACAACAGCACTTTTCATTGGTAAAACTTTTGTTGTTCGTGTGTGTGTGTTTTTTTAACACCCCTGAATGACAAAAGTTTTGCGACAAAGTGCCAGTGTAGCCAAAGCCTTAGACTGGCTGAGCTTATCGCACTCGGTGAGAGGGGACGGCCATCACGCCAGCTGCAGTCGAGAGTTCCCTGAGGAATGCTGTCTTTAGCCAACTCCGCAATTCTTGTTTCTAAAAAGCAAACACGTGTTAGTCAGCTGCTGAATTAAAATTGTAAGTTGAACTCAAATCCCCTTGGTGCAGAGATCACGGAAACCTTTACAAGCCAGCAAGGAGCACTGCACCTGTTACGAAGCAAAACCAATAAGTTCTGCATCTTTCTGACATGACTGTCAATATGGCAGCTGCCTCACGGGAAAAACAGCAAGTGAAAAGAAACCAGACAGATTAGTGGTTTGTGTAAACATTAACTGAGCCAGACTCCAAAATGCCAAGTCTCCCAAGGAGCCTAAATAACACCGCTTCTACTGTAACCTTCATTTAGTCCATTTGATTTGGGTATTAACTGTTAAAATAGAATAAACTTGTTTACCTACCTGGCTGTATTTTAAATAGGTTTCATTACTTTGTGCCTCTCTGCAGCTTTCTTTGATGACTAATGACTCAGCAGCTGTTAAAGGCTGAGTGCTGCTGAGTTAAACTTTCATTGAAAGAACTCCCTAGTAGAGCTGAGTGAATTTTCACTGATTTTTCAATTCTGCGGCCAATCCAAAAAAAATTCATTTGGGTCAAACAAAACGTTTCATTTGACAAAAAACTATTTTTTTCAGTTTGTTTCAGATGTTTATTTACCCTTTATTTTGTTGAGGTTTTTTTAAAACAGAAAATCTAGCTACGTTTTGAAATGAAAAGTCATTTCAAAATGAAAAGTCAAAACGTTTTTTAAACATTTTAAATACTTTTTCCCAATTTTTTTCAGTGGAAACTCTTCAGTGAAATTCAACCCAGATTCACGAATCATTTTGGTTGACCTGCAACAGCATTTTTCAGTGCATAAAATATTCATCCAAAAATTTTTGCCCAGCTCTCCTCCCTGGGCAATCTTGTAACTTAGGAGGCAGCTCATGGAAATACGGTGAACCTATGACACAGGTATGGATGATGAGAACAAGCAAAGGCAGAGGGCAATGTGAAAGGGAAATGAGATCAGGACAATGGAGCCTAAAACTTCCACCAAGATACAGTCTCTTTTCTGCTAAGTAATGTTTATAAGATTAACTGCCTTCTGCATGGTACTTAGAGGGACCTCTATAGCAAAAACTACGTCCAATGCCCTTAGCAGGAAATTAGTAGTGACTCGTGCAGAATTTAGAGTGAGCATCACAGGAAGTGTCTGAATGCTGAGTGGTGTTAGGCTGAATAGTTGTACACCAATGAAAGTGGTGAAAGTTCCATTGCTTGGGTCATTTAAAACTGTGCTCAATGGCAATTCCTTTCTGAGATTCACTGTTACCCTTACCTGAAGTTTGTTTTAGCCCTTAGTGTTCAAACTGAGGAGAGTGCTGCGGGGGGGGGGGGGGGAGTGAATTTCCTACTTCAGATGGAATTCACACATCTTCCTGGATACTGCTAAGCCATTATCTTTTACCCCCTGTACCTCTTCTGTGAGGCTGTTTCTGAACATTGTGCCTTTGGACTATACCAAATGGCATCACAAGGCAGATATTTTCAAAAAATATTCCTTGGGAAGGTTCCCTCTACATCAGGATACAAGTGATTTCTCTGCAAATAAATCCATCTGCAAATTACTGCAGTCACTGTCCAACCTGCACGCAGCAGGAAAGAAGACTCATAGATGTAAGGTCAGAAGGGACCATTATGATCATCTAGTCTGACCTCCTGCACAATGCAGGCCACAGAATCTCACCCACCCACTCCTGTAACAAACCCCTAACCTATGTCTGAGTTATTGAAGTCCTCAAATCGTGGTTTAAAGACCTCAAGGTGCAGAGAATCCTCCAGCAAGTGACCCATACCCCACCTACAGAGGAAGGCGAAAAACCTCCAGGGCCTCTGTCAATCTTCCCTGGAGGAAAATTCCTTCCCGACCCCAAACATGGCGATCAACAACAGAGGGAACAATCCTGCACTGCCTAGGTGGATGGATTAGCTGAGCCCATGAATGTTTCCCATCTCCGCTGCACATGATTCTGTGGAAACACACTGCACCTACTCACCCACTCTGTGTCAACGTCTCGGAATCCTGCACAAATGCTTTGGATCATCTCTAATAAAATACCTGCATGCCACACGTCATGGGGCTGGGCTATAGAGCTGGGACCGGCTGCCGGAAGAAAACATCCTTCCGGATGATGAGGGACCCTTTACTGGCCGCTTCTCTGCTTATGATATACACAGCTGAGTACAACACAGCCCACGGTGAAACTGAATGGGGCTGTAGTTCCTACTGGAATGACTCCAGCATTAACATGTCCCTGAACGGCCATTTCAGTGTTGACTTACTTACCTCTTTGCCCCAGTGAAGTAGCAAGGGGGTGAAAATCGGTGCAGGATATGGCCCCGCATTACCAAGGCTCCTTTGCAGCACAAGGCTATGTAGATTAGACTGTCTCTGATGTTCAGTCAGAAGACAAAGGTTTTTCATTCCCATCAGGACTCGGGATTGCTGCATTGAAAGACAGAGCAATATTTCCAGCCATGGAAGCCCATAAAAAGCAACTGCATTCTCAAAGTAATGGCTGTTTGAATTATATCTCTACAGTAATTCCTAATTAAACTGGACACAAAACAGGGAGAGAGTATGGAACAGATTACCAAGATCTATATTATTTTGGGGAACAACTATCTCGTTAGCATTAGCACTTCTGCATAGTACACAGGGATATAAAAAAAAAGAACATGGGGACCATATTCATGAATATGGAAGCCTTCTTTTCTGGTATTGCGCACTCATAAATGAATCCGCTTTATAGAGCCATAGCAGAGGGGAAATGACTATTCAGAACCTGATTTATCTGTTCAAAAGCTTTGCGGTACTTCAGATTAATAAAAATATTTAATAAAGAATCAAGATGGTTTGTCTGTAATGCAAAGAGAATCACATTCCCTGTATTTTTATTACCGAAAAATTGGAAGCAGGAAGAAATAATGATATAAGCTACTGTATAAATGACAAAAATAGTTATATGTTATATGCATTGCTGTACAATCTTTTTCTACCCTATAAACATAATATATTCTTATGCCTATTTCAACGGATTCAGTAGTCATATACTGCATTGTGCAGTTTAATACCATTGCATCCTCAACAGCTCAGGAAAGTGATTAAATAAGAAATAAATTTTGCTGTCATTGCATTTAAAATCAAATCAAGGATCATTTATTACCCCAAATGAACCAGTTATCCTTCTCTGCTTGTAAGTAGGCTGCTGTTTGCTGAAGCATTTAGAAATGTATATATAGTAAACTCTTTGCATAATAGCTTCTACTATAATATGATCTTTATGAGCCTGCTACTCCAGAGACACTTGGAAGAACCAATAAACAGTACATTGCTTTTTTAATTTAAAGTTATAGTAGGAGACACTTCAGACTCTCTGAATATCGCTTGCTGTGGTGCAGATTTGGGGCTGAGAAGTTTGGTTCTTGTCATTGTTCCCCTTAACACGTCACCTGTTGGTCTTCTAGAGTGGGGGACACGTAACTGTGGAGTCTCAAGGCCAGATTCCATTGTCATTCCCACTCCTCTGCGAATCTGGAGTACCTCAGTTGATCCCGCAGAGTTACTCAGGATTTACATGAGTGTGAGCAAACATAGAATTTGGCTGGTCATCCCTGAGTTCAACACTTTCATCTACCTGTGTGAGAACTAAAAAGTGGCCTGAGGCAAAGAGAGATTTTTCATCCCCTTGAAAAAAGCACCCGTGGGAAACTTCAAGGCATTGGCTCCCACACCACCCCAGTTCTATGTGATTATCAGGGCTGGTGCAACCATTTAGGCGACCTAGGCAGTCGCTTAGGGTGCTAGGATTTGGGGGGTGGCATTTTCTTCAGCAGCGACCATGGTGGCTGGATCTTCGGCCGCCCCGGTCGCCACCAGCATTTAGGTGGAAGGAACTGGGGCAGGGGAGCACGGGGAGGGCTGCCTGCAGCAAGTAAGGGGGAGGCAGCATGCAGGGGAACTCCCCACCCCAGCTCACCCCTGCCCCACCTCCTCCCCAGGCACGCTGTGGCTGCTTCACTTCTCCCACCTCCCAGGCTTGTGGCACCTAAGCTGATTGGCACCGCAAGCCTGGGAGGCGGGAGAAGTGAAGCAGTGATGGCGTGCTCGAGGAGGAGGGGTGAGCTGGGGCAGGCGGAGTGCCTCAGGGCGGAGGGTGGGGGGTGAGGAGCTGCCACAGGGGGGCGCATCAGGGCAGAGGGGAGGGGCTGCCGTGGAGGGGGCGTCTCAGGGTGGGGGCTTGGGGACAGGGGAGGGCACAAGGTGGAAGTTTCACCTAGGGCACAAAACATCCTTGCACCGGCCCTGGTGATTACACTTGTCTCTATGGTACTCTAGACACTGGAGTCACCCCTTCCCTTTGGTTGACAGAGTCCACCTCATCTTGCAGGTTTGCAAGCACTGGTGCAAGAAATGTTTGTAGAGCAGTTGGCCAACATGCCCCTCTGCAACAATCACAAAATGACTGGCAAGTCCGGGGCTACACTCTGCAGCTCCCATTGTTCTCCGGAGTTCTGCGCAAAGAGTCTGCAGAGGAAGATTCTTATGGCCATATATGTATTCAGTTCCAGGGAATAGAACCCACATCTGGCATGGAGAACAGCAGCTAATGGATGCCTTGCCTCCTGCACAAATCCCTGGGTGCAGGGAGTTTGGATCATCCAAACCTTGTCCATAGACAGATGAGCCCTCTTCTCCAGCACTCTGCAGAGGAAGAGTCTTATGGCCATATTTGCATTCAGTTCCAGGGGAAAGAACCCACATCTGGAATGGAAAACAGCAGCCCGCCATGCCCATCCCCTCCACATGTGAGCCATACCGCACACCTGATCCAGGAGCCTTCCACGACACCTTTACAGCCTTCTCCTTTCTGCCTGCCTGGCCAACACCTTCCATCTCTTTCCCACACCTGACCTGAAACTGAGATCCCTGCTACTGACAGTCATTGAACCCTGCTACTGCCCTCCAGATGTGGATCAACATTCAGCAGGTTGTGTTCTGTCACTTTCCTGGAGGGAGACCCGCACTATCTCATTACCAGCCGCTTTTTCTTTGTGTAACTATATATTCCCTCAGAAGGGTCTGAATTATATTGATGCTCTACTTTCAAACGTCCTCCTTTCAAACGTCCTCCTTTATCTTTTCCCTAAGAGCCATGCATAGCTGTATGTTTAGCAATCTCTTCCCCACATCTCTCACTATTGCACTGTCATATCATCTTGTTAAATATTGTCTTTTCCATAATCCTGCTACACTTTCTCCGATACTCTGCTCACAGCCATTGGTCTACACAAGACCATCCTTCTGGTCTGCATTTCAAAGGACTTTCCAGGTTACCTTTCATCTCATGGATGGGTGGTTTCACATCTCAACTGTTCGATTTGACTGGATCCTGCATCCCACCTCCCCTTGATCCCATGCAGGGCTGAACTAACCCAATCAATGAACCTATTTGTTCAATGCAGCAAAAGTTGTCTGCAATCATCACTCAAACATAGGATTAGGGAAGAAAAATATGTTGCCTGGCTGAATTGGTGTTTAATGATCAAACATTGGAGAGCTCAGAGAACATTTTACGGTGCTGTATTTAAAGCAGGGGGTTTGTTTAAGGGAAGTGATTTCTAGCACAGGCACCAGAATAAGTAGCAGCAGTCAGAAAGCTACCAGGATTATTTCAGCATGAGATCTTCTGCATCTCCATGTTCTGCTTTCTGTCTTCTTGCAGGAGATTACCTCAGTCCTTCTGCTCCCTGTTGATTCTCCCTCTATTCTAACAAGCCCATTCACAACCACGTATCTTTGGTTCTTGTCTGCTTCAAATCCCTGATAGTCTTTACCTCCCACCGCTTTCCACTTGTGAAAGCTACAAACTGCCTTGTCATTATTAGGGCTTTGCCTTGTGTTAGTTAACAGGAAATGAGAACTCATCTTTTTTTCCCATTAGTGAAGGCACACCCAAGGAGAGTGCAATATTTCAGTGGGATGTCTTTGTATCTCTTACTTTCCTCTCTTGCATGGTTGTCCAATGATGCAACTGGTCCATTGTTCCACCTTCTATTTTTTATGGTGCCTGGGAATTCTCATCCATCTGATGGTATTTTAACAATTTCCCATGTGTGCACCTACTGTTTGTGGATGACTAATATCTCCCCTACAAAGTTATGTTCGCCTGTCCCTCAAACATAGCCTAATGGCCTTTACTCCCCTTTGACATGATGAGATATACCTCCATTGGTAGTTCCCCTATCTGCCACCTTGGAATATACTCAGTAGGGAGAGAGACACTGTCCAATTTTCCAAGTACATTAAATTTAATATCACAGCCTTGTTAATGGTCCCTTGTGCTCTAATGTGTAATATAAACTTAAAAATTATTTGCATCACCTTCTGAAGCTTCTTTAACTGCTTATGCAATTAAACTGTGCTAATAACCATAATTTTAAAGTCCATTCCTGTTAAAAGATTGTGCCTGACCAAATTTCTTTTGTTAGCTCATTATTTTAATGTCCCTCTCCCCTAGATATTTGCCAAGTTTAGAGTATTTACATACTATCTTTTGGAATTTATTTAAGAGTAACTGTCACTTCTTGTGAGCATTCTTAATCTATTGATAACCCTCCAAAGTGTCAGCTGATGAGCAACTGACCTCATGCTCTCATGTGTGAAAAGTCCTTTTAAGGACTCTCTTTTCTTAAAAATTATATCTAAAATAATTAAATACATATAATTATAAATTTTTAAAATTTAAGTGACTCAAGAAAAGTGAGGAAGTGACTTGCTAGCTTTGGTTACTCGTCTGGTAACACTTCATCCAAGATACCATACGGTAACTCTTGAAAGATACAAAACTAAATCTACAGCCTTTGCTTCATATTCATAGGGATTCAGTGATGGATTCATTTAAACTGGTGTAAATCAGGACTAACTCCGATGAAGTCAAGTACAGGTTACACACTGGTACTGCAGGAAAAGTCAGGCCCAGTAGTTGAAATTTCAGAAAACTTTGAAACATTCAAGATAGTTTCCATAAACCAATTATGTCTTACCAGTGGCCTTTAAAAAAGTTCTCTTGCTAAATTTTTCTTTACTTACCGGGGAGTTTTCTACTGGAAAACATCATCTTGCTGTGCTGTAGGCATCTCAGTCCTGTTCAGGGACTGTGCAGAGGGCATGTTGCTCCTCTGGTTAATTTCTGCCATTTTGATCAGTGTGGGCTAGGTTTGCCTTCCTTATGTCAGCCGTCCTGGCTGAAGTGTCAGACGCAATGCACAATTCATGATGCAATTCAAATGGTTGGCTGGTTGCAGGACTGCTTGCAAAAATCATCAAGAAAGAGAAGTGAACAGCAGCACTGATTGCTCAGAGAATCATCAGAGCTAACTAATTGTTAAGCAGAAGATCATCATCTGCAACTGAGACACACCGAAGTTTAACAATATGTTGCTTATTCATCTCTGTGGAGGATGTGATGCTAGGAGGATACAGGTTCTACCTGGGGTGAATGGCAGTGACCCTGTATTTAGAAGCCTTACACTTTACAACATAATAATCCTTCAGATAATTTTTTGAAGAGCACTTGCACCTTCATTGCTTGCATGACACTAAGAGTTGGCAGAGGGACAGTCCACGGATTAAGGAGGTGTCTTTTGCTGGCCCTGTGAAAGCCCATGCTGATTGATACCAGGTCATAAGTGGGACAAATTCATCCTCAAGGTAACTCCACTGAAATCAGTGAGTTACACCAGGGATTTTTCGTGGCTAAGTATAAAAAGTGTCTCCTGTTTTTAGCACACTGTGGATGAATGAAGAGTAACCACAGAACCCTAATGTGGGTAGTATTATTTCACTAATCTTATTTAGTTCAGTCATATCCAGTGAGAATGATTCAGGAGTGCTAATTTAATCTCTCCTTCCTTCTAATTGCTGCATGCTATGAAATGCTAGGAACTCTTAAATCCAGCAGAATGCTTCTCTCTCCTGGTGCACAGGAGATCTGCCGTGCAGTTCTCAGTGTGAGGATGTTAGTGTGATAAACAGAATGCTGAAGGGTGACCCTCCCCTTTGGACAATTTACTCCATGATTTTATACTTTCCAATCTTCATAACAGACACATTTCTCCTCTCTAGTTCATAGCGCTGATTCCTAATGCATATTCCATGCTCATGCTGCTCAAGGAGACCCCCTTGACCTCAATGAAAATACCACACAGAGACCATGCAACAGGGCTCTGCAGTGTGCAGTGGAGGTGTTTACCCTCCAGGGCAGGGGTTGGCAACCTTTCAGAAGTGGTGTGACAAGTCTCCATTTATTCACTCTGATTTAAGGTTTTCCGTGACAGTCATACATTTTAATGTTTTAAGAAGGTCTCTTTCTATAGGTCTATAATATATAACTAACCTATTGTTGTATGTAAAGTAAATAAGGTTTTTAAAATGTTTAAGAAGCTTCATTTAAAATTAAATTAAAATACAGAGCCCCCAGACCGGGGGCCAGGAACTGAGCAGTGTGAGTGCCACTGAGGCTACGTCTACACTGCACGATTATTTCGAAGTAGTTTAAACCGATATTACGAAACCGATGTTATAAAATCGGTTTTGCGCGTCCACAATGCGATCACAAAATCGATTGCTTGTGTCCATGGTCCAAGGCTACCATCGATTTCAGGAGCGGTGCACTGTGGGTAGCTGTTCCTCAGCTATCCCATAGATGGTTGCGAAGGCACACTATCTTTCGGGCTCATCGCGGCCTCTAAAAATATTATTATTTCCATCCAAAAAGCGACTAAATGCATGGCAGTGCTAGAACAAAAATGCAAAGAGATTGTTCCTTTACAATTTTCCCTGATAAGCAACCCAGCCCCGCGTGCTCCCTCCCCTGAATTCCTCCTTTGCGTTAGTTACTTAATCTGGCGAGTTCTTTGTAATACAGAATACATCGAAAGGGAGGGTGGGTTGCTTACAGGGAAATCTAGTAAGGAAAAACTCATGATTTTACAGATGCATAATTCTTTAATGAATAATAAATGATTTTAACGATACAGAATTTATTTCCTTCGCCAACCTGCTATGAAAGGGGGAGTGGGTTGCTTCACTGAATAAGATCCATCAAGTGCGGAGGGTTCATCAAGGGGAAGCAAACAGTCACACGGTACCCTGGCCGTGCTGAACGCGTTTTCAAGCGTCTCGATGCACAGCGCCTCCAGGTGTGCTCTTCTAATCGCCCTGGTCTCTGCTGCTCGTACTCAGCGGCCAGGTGATTTGCCTCAGCTCCACCGAGCCATAAATGTCTCCCCCTTAGTCTCCCAAAGATTGTGGAGCACACAGCAAGCAGTAATAGCAAGCGGGACATTGGTGGCTGAGGTTGAGCGAGTAAGTATGAATCGCGAGCGACCCTTTAACGGCCAAATCACATTCTACCACCATCCGGCACTTGCTCAGCTTGAGTTGACAGCTCCTACCACTGGCCAGGCTGCCAGTGTATGGCTTCATGCCCATGGCATCAAGGGGTAGGCTGGGTCCCCACGCCCAGGATAACTATAGGCATTGAACATTCCCAACGGTTATTTTCTGGTCGGAAGTAATTCCCTTGCTGCGCCGTTTAAACAGACTAGTGCTCCTGAAGACGCGAGCGTCATGACACCTTCCTGGCCATCCACGGATGTGGGTGAAACGTCCCTTGTGGTCCACCAGTGCTTGCAGCACCATGAAAAGTACCCCCTTGCGGTCACGTACTGGGTACCTGGTGTTCTGGGGCCAAGATAGGGATATGGTGTTCCATCTATGGCCACCACAGTTCGGAAAACCATTGCAGCAAAGCCATCCACTATCACCGTGCACGTTTCCCAGAGTCACAACCTTCGTAGCAGCAGCTTAACGATTGCTTTGGCTACTTGCATCACTGCAGCCCCCCACAGTAGATTTGCCACTCAAATTGATTCCCGACTGACCGGTAGCTCTGGCGTTGCAAGCTTCCAGAGGGCTATTGCCACTCGCTTCTCACATGTGAGAGGCTGGCTCATTTTGTATTACGGCTTTTCAGGGCAGGGAAGCATGTCACAAAGTTTCTAGAAAGTGCTCTTACGCATGGCGAAAGTTTCGCAGCACTGCGAATCGTCCCACACCGTCAAACAATGCGGTCCACACCAGTCTGTGCTTGTTTCCCGCTGCCCAAATTCGGCGTTCAGTGGGTAGTAGATGCCGTTAATAGCAGTAGCTCCAAAACGCTGGGGGCCAGCCGTTATGGAGAATTCTGCCTCCATCTCGTCATCGGCTGTCCTCGCCGCTCAGCATATGCTGCCTCCTCCTCTCCTCCTGCCTTTGCAGTTCATTGTTCAGTAAAGTCAGCACGAGTCGCGAGGTGTTGACAACGGTCAGGATACCGTTTGTGATCTCAGGGTCCATGATTGCTGTGCTATGGCGTTTGCCAATGCACTCCGCGAAAAACGCGCAAAGGGTTGTCTGCTGCCTCACAAAGGGAGGGGGTGAGGCTGTACCAGCACCACCCGGGGCAATGTTTTCTGGCCCATCAGGCACTGCTGCTCTTCACATCGAAGTGGGCAA
>NC_133792.1:20704019-20744475 GCF_003597395.2 Chelonoidis abingdonii | reverse complement strand
GATAAATCGGTTAGGTTCTGTGTTCGTGAGCCGCAAAATCGATACGTTATTGGCTGGTGACGAGGGGCGGGATCCCAGCGCTGCTGCAGTGACCGCTCTGGGAAAGCATACTGAACTCGGAGTGCAGCGCGTGCAGTGTGTAACAGGAAAGCCGCGAACTTTTGAATAGATTTCCTGCTTGCCAGGTGGAGCTCTGATCAGCACGAGCTGGCTGATTGCGGCTGGAATCCAAAAAGAGCTTCAGCCTGGACCGTTCTGGAATACCTAGGTTGTCGCTGTGGGGAGGCATCTGATTGTATCAGCTCCTGTTACAGCAGACACGAACCGCCCAAGGTTTGACATAATAAACTTGCAGGTAACCAGCGCTGCGTGACAAGACCGGTTGCTCTCATGCGATGAAAAAACGTCGTAATCCTCCCACTGAGCATGATAATCCGAAAGAAGAGTGAAATGCGATCCGTAAACCGGGAGAGCCAGAGTCTCAATGACGCTCCTCATGAGTGGGGTACTGAGATCCAGTATCACAGTCCACAGCAGTCTATTGAATTATTGGATTTATTGGTCGAGCTCCATGGTTGTTAGGCAACCAGTGTTGGCGTGGTTCGGGACCAGGCTCCTCAGTTTATTTCCCCATCCAACACGTTGAATCAAAGGGTGAAGAATTCATTCCTTGCTACTTTCTATGTACCCTTGTGTTACTGATGCTTGCTAGTAGCGGGACGCTAACAGCCTTAAGGGCCGTATCGCCGCTCCTCCTCTTGGTGGATAGACAGTGTCTGCGGACTTGCCCACCATCAGTGGAGCGCTAATGTTAACATCGAGGGGAATATTGCACCGCTAGCAGTAATTAGGAGCACGGCTATACAAGCTTAATCATGATACTGCGGAGCATCAATCTTAAATGGCAATAATAACATTATGGGTGACTCGCCATTGGCCAACTGAGTAATTCCTCCTTATAGGATGAGTACTACAAATAATCATTCTAACGCCCGCGATAGTACATAGCACGGGAGGGCCTGCCTCAGGTTGATCCTCCCCCGATTAATTATCTCTACCATAAACTCTGAGTTCTATATATCTGGAATCGCTAAGTACTTCAGATTGAGACCAACGGGGAGCGGAAAAGGAGACCACGGAATGCAGGAATGGCTTGAAGGAGGGAGGACGGAAAACGGCTGTGGATATTTGCTATAAAGGGGTAACCTAAGATAGAAATATGACAGGTAAAAGCACCATGATGACATCTGATGATAAACACTGAATCCGTGTTACGCGCTTGCTTTATCTAGGCAAGCGGAAACCGCGTTAGCAGCACATGACACCGCTGGTTCCGCAATGAAGCTCGGCAATGCGGAAGTATGAGCGGTAAACAAGGGCAAATTCCTCCGAGAGCTTTCACGATGACACATTTCCTGCTTTCACGTAGATACAGCTCTGATCACCAGCGAGGTAGAGATGACAAGGTTACAATGAACAAAGAGTAAATCTCCATGACCAAATTGAACCTATACAGGAGATAGAAGATGTCTTAGATCGCTGGATGTGGTAGCAAAGACACAATCCTATTTTATTCAGAGCTCAGTTACAAGGACAGAGAAAATGCAGAAAACACATTATGAAAGAAACACTCAAGTCGGATAACAGCGGTGACGTGAAACAGTAACGGGAAGCCAGTATACTCACGGATGGTCAGGGGGGAGGGTATGAGGCTACAGTATCCAGTCCACGCGGTCTTTGAAAATATTTGACATTATTTGAGGGCTGCGTGAGCCTGCCATCGTGACTGCAGCGTAATAACAGAGTTTTGCCAGTGGAGTTCGGACGAACAGAGGTCGTACGTGATTTATTCCCCTCCAGCAACGGATAAAAAAACAAAGTAGAAAATAAATAATTTCAATAATGAGTAACCTGAAATGTACACCCTACTGTCGTACTTTGATGCCTGCTCGTGCAGCCGAATGGACTCTGCCTACGCGGGTTAGAGCAGCAGTATCGCTTCCTTGCACATCAAAAGAGATAGAAACGGCCTGCAGCAGTGCGATTGGCTCCTCGGCTGCTGACAAGTTGTGGAGCGAGCAGGGCTAGTGGAGTACTGACAATCGGAAGTGACTCCCTTTTTCTCGCAGTGAAAGAGTGATACCAGAACGCCATGACGGTAAATAGTAATAATATATAATAAGATAGAAGGATAGAGAATATAATAGACACAACCAATTGCCTCATCTTGAGAATAAAGCAAAAAAAGAATATATAAGAATGATGTAGAAGATGTAATAGCAATAGGTAGGATACATCCATAAATGATACTAAAGTACATAACTCTGATAAGAAAATAATCAAATAAAAAAAATATCATAGCAATTAACTTAAACACATAACATACTGAAACCAGCACAGACTAGAGTGGGGCAGAGCAAATGCTAGAGAGATATGGCCAGGTAAGAAGATGGGAAAGCAGAGTTCACGATCTAACTTAATAGACAAAGACGCGCTCCTCTCGTCCGACTCACACCTGATGCGACCGCCGCCCTGCGCTGTGCATCCCACCTGATTCTTAATCACCCCTCGTATCTATTTCTGTCTGGGACTCGCCTTATCTTTCTATTAACCGCTACGGGGCACGGAATTGACCCCCGTCCCAGTCGCTCGCCGTTCTCCCATTCTCTCCCCTTCTCACCCCTCACTTTACACAGGGCTCTATCTCCTCCGTTCCTCGTCCAGACTTTACTGGTGCGACTGTACAACGACGGCGGGACCGGCTACACGCCCTTTACTCTGCTCCGTTCCTCCCCCAGTTTCACGCACTAACCATCGTCATACCTCCCGGAAGGAGCAGCCATTCTTCCACCCCAGTCGAGCCGATCACCTACCACTCCAGCATCTACCCTTCCATGTTATGCTACTGCCTGTCCCCGCTTCTATGCGCTCCGTCCTCGCCGCAGATTCCGCCTCTAGTCCAGTCCCAGCCATTCCCGTAACGCCACGACGGTGACCACTCTGCTAGCTCCCCCAGGATCTCCTTCCTATCTTCCACCCTCTTCTTTCGTGCTGGGTAGGAGGAACTGAATAGTGTTCCGTGACCATAAAAGACACACGAATAGTCTGATAAGACCTATACAAGCAAATGAGACGACGATAAAGACCAAAGCAATCGACACATAGATTACTTAAAAGAAGCAAAGATGCAGGAACTGATAGAAGAAAAGAAGTAGAAAAGAAAAAGAAAACAAGAGGGTACATCAGCCCCCACAACAGTTTGATCCTCGTTGAAATCCACAGAGCCACTGATATCGAATGAATTAACATGGAATCAACGGGGAAGGTAATACCTGGGTAAAACAAGATACAGTAAAACAAGATAAAAAAACAATATGATAAAAAAGAGAAAAAAAATACAAGCAAGAAACAGTAAACAATATATACGAAAACAAATATAATATATAATATAGAGTACATATAGCCCATAAATAGAAAAAACAATAAGCACAGGACGACATAAGAGACCGAATCAAGACTTATATATAAGAATATATAATTCAACAAACGATACATTTAGTAAGACAATAAAAAAATTAAAAAGAATAGCACAGTAAGAAAAGAACAGAAAGAGAACAAAAGAACCTCAAAAGAAGAATACAAAAAAGAAAAATTACATTGCTTATTGAACAATAATAAGAACAAACAGAGATAATGTACCAAGATAATTAAAGAATACCAAGATTACAAATGCACAGAAAATGAGCACATGACATGCAACGAAGTATCATACATCTCAATTCATAACAAAACAACTGATCCGTGCCTATATGATGCCCTGGCTTAAATCAGCCGGCGGTGCGCAACGCAAAGCCAACTTTGGGATTGACTCACTGGCACTGATTCATCCCTCCCTTATGCTGTCTAAATAGGAGTCAGTCTCTGACTCTAGAATGAGTCAGTCAGCAGGTCTGTGGCACCTTACAGATAAACACGTTTTAAGTCTCAAGTGTCGCAATGGATCTTCTCTGCTGCTTTTACAGATCCGGACTAACACGGGTCTCCTCTGGAAGGAAGAGTCAAGTGTATCATAGAAGGCGCGAGTACTCCTGATGTATTATTTGGTTCTCCCGCAAGAAAGCACTCATTTGCTTCCAACTTTCTTCCCACCCTCTGCAGCTTTATGGAGGGCCCACCCCAATTTCTGTTTGCAGTCTTGAGGATGTACAAGAATACAACAACTTATTTGTGGACATAAGGCGGGGGGGTCACTTTGAGCGGCAGTTCGTGGCCTATGGACAGTCCGGCGGACTATCAATTTAGAACCAGAAGGAGCGATTGACTCTTGCCCTAAGTGAGCCAGTCTTCAATTTGGGTTTCAAGACCCTTGTTGCTTATCAGGGAGCACTCAATGTGATGTGGCAGTCAACTATTGAATCCCTGCCAGAACAGCCCTGAATCCCGCGAATGCTTTGAAATTCCCATTTTCCTGATCAACCGTGTGTGGGTCTTATGCAGTGAATCACACAGGGTCATTTGCACCTCGTCACAATGACAGTCTCCTGATATTCGAGAAAGCGCCAGCATGGACACCAGGAGGTTCTGGATTGATCGCTATCTGGTGGAGGACTCGTGCTCACAGCACTGCGTCAAAAGACGAAATGAAAAGTTTTTTTGAGAATTTCAAAGTCTATGGGCATAAAGGTCACAGCAGAGTTCCTTCAGTGCCGAGTGAACTGAAGTTACGTTAGAAGGCGTTACCAGAAGCAAGAAGGCAACGGCAGAGGTCGGCTTCTGAGCAAAACTGCCAGCTTCTTGTCCTGAACTACATGCATTTTGGTGGGTGTTCAGCATGCTACCGTTGTCCTCCACCCTGTCCGTGATTCAGACTTTGGGATTGAAATATCATGTTTTTTGTGAGGATGATGCGAGGGGGAAGATGGAGAGCGGAACTTTGTGAGGATGAAGGAATGACCGTGTGGATATAGCACACAGCAGTCGTAAACCCCAAGCGCAGGTTTTTTGATAGAATCACAGTCCTGCGCCCTCCAAAGCGAGATAGCCCCAGCAGTGAAGCCTGGAAGCCGACTCCGGTAGTGTCCTTCATTCTGTACCAAACACGGAATTAAACAAGACGGTTGTAGTGCATGAACCAGGGCTTTGCTGCAGTCGAGCCATTACGTTCAGGGAAAATTTCAGTAAATGTTGGGGGATGGAGTGTAATCTCAAATAATGTCCATGAATCGATCGTGGAGGAACTCAAAACCTTATGCTTTTTTTTTTTTTGGATATGAGAACTTTCTGGGCAAGGGAACAGGCCTTCTCTCGTTCCCATAGTAGTTACTATTTCACGCCCTTGCATTTGCAAGACATTTGGCTATGAGGCTACTTGAAGGCATATTGCATGAGGCATTGCATACAACGTCTGCCTCCTGCGGTGCTATTTGTCAGGAGAAGGTTCATCATGTTACCTTGTAGAACTCGAATGTAACAGGGGCATGGGATTTTGCTACTGGCAGACGGGGGGTGGGGAGGATAGCGACGAGTTTTCAGCGTCTGGCAAGAGGATTCTTCCCTGTCCAGCACGGATGCGGAGGTGATGTAGGGTGACATAGCAGTGATGTATTTGATAGGCCATGCGCTGTTGGTGGATGTGAAAGAGGGGGTTTGGGTTTGCAGGCTCCTCTTACGGGAAGGCTCATATAGATCATGTGTTATGAACCGGGAGAAGTCAAAATTTTAAAGCTCATACCATCGCTGCGTGGAGTGTTTGGCCGTACCTGCGTCTGTGGTTGTGCCACAATACATCCAGACCATGAATATTTTAAACGCTAAAATGCGGCTTGTATAGAGATCACATGTGCTCTGTAAGGTGGATTAGTCTTCTATGTGAAGGTTCTATTGCTCTGTAAAAGTTTATTTCCACATACTTATACCCTGGTTTGCCTTCCCATGCAGCTGACATTTCTCAGAAGTTCCCTATGCTCACGAGGGTGTTGCTGTGATACGGCGGGGAAGAAGAGACGCGAGATGAAGTGTCTCGAAATTATTGAAGTAACACGCAATGAGAGGATAACATGAATGAATTGGAAGGATGTGTAGCAAAGTCAGGAAAGATGCCAGTGAACGATCTGGGCGAGGCAGGAAGACAGCTTTGGAGAGAAGAACGCTGGATCTGCTGCGTTTCAAACTGAAATCCTCCAACGCATGTGGAGCTTCAGGAAGAGCAGCACAGTAGCACGAGTGCCTGCACCCTGTATAACCTCCCTGGCAAAGCCCACGTCCACATAAACATATCATCTCCTACACCGCGAGACTGCTAAGAACGCTGTGTGTGGAAGGCTTTCTGACGACCTACGTCCAATCACCCCTGCAGAGTTCAAGGAAAGGCTTGTATATACGCTTTTACAATGTGCTTAGTGCTTATGCCTCCCCTCCTTCCAAAGCCACAGCAGTCAGGGAACCTTCCTTATTCTCTGCCTTTTTTTTTGTTCTTTGTATACGTTATGAAGTGGGGGTGGGTGTTACAGGGAATCTAACTATCGATTTTAGCGCTACTCCTCTCGTTTGGGAGGAGTTCCGAAATCGATTTAAGGAGGCGGTAAAATCGATATTAATGACGACGTCATGTGAACGGATACAGCGTTAAATCGGTATATCGGCCATTAAACCGATTTAAAGTCGCAGTGTAGACCTGGCCTGAGAACCAGCTCCCATGCTGCCTTGAGTACCTGTGCCATAGGTTGCCTACCTCTGCTTTAGAGGGTAGTTAAGCAAGTTTAAACACTTTGTAGACCAAAGGCACCAAATTCATCTTTGCTGTAACTCTGTTGAATTTGATGGCGTTACAGCAAGGATGAATTCTTCCATGAAACCTGTCTATCTTAGATATTTATCTGGTCCCCATCACTGGACTATCTGAGCACTGCTCAGACTTGAATGTATTTATCCTCACAACACCGCTGTGTGGTAGGCAGTGCTATTATCTGCAGTTTACAGGTGGGAAACTAATGCACAGAGAGTATAAGTGGCTTCTCACAGTCACACAAAGAGTTTGTGACAGAGCAGGGAATTAAACCAAGGTATACCAAGTCCCTGGCTAGCACCCTAACCACTGGACTGTCCTTCCTCTCTCAAGCCTGAGTTTGACTATCTGGATATTAATGGTTAAAATAATAATAATGATTAGCACTTATACAGGGGTCGATTGTGATACTGTACCATTGCTCCTGGTGATTAGAACCTTAGTTCACCAGTTGTCTCCGTGAAGTGAACAGATCTACTTGGAGATTAAAATACTTCTCCATGTGAGGGTATCAGGATCTGGCCGAGGGCACTTTTCATCAGCAAAGCACTTTTTAAACATTAACTGAAAACAATACAACCCCCAGTGAGCAGAAAGTGCTGGGCTTTGCATCACTGTAATTGCTATGCAGTCCCCAGCTAGTGTGACGTATTCTATTACACATGGCCTGTTGGCACGTACTGTGCTAATTAGAGCTGTGATGGCTCCAGAGTTCATTCATGTTGATAACAGCAGCAAATAATATGCAAGGATGAGTGGGTATGAAGATGTGAAACACACTATCATGAGGAACAATAATAGACTTGCAGGAGACTCATCTTTATTGCCTGCTTGTTAACACAGCAGTAATCTCTGTAGATAGAGACTTAGCTATGATGCTATAGTAGATACACGCATGCAGACCTTTACCCCCACATGGAGTCCCACTGACCCATACGGACTGATCCAGGGATCACTGAAGTCCATAGGAATCTTTCCATTGTTTCAATGAGTTTTGGATTAAGGCTAGTGTGTCTCAACCTGGGTATTGGGGGGTCATGGGATGGGTTTGGGGGGGTCAAAAGTGAAGGCACACTCTTGTCAATCAATTTCATGTACGTGCAACTCAGAGGAAATGACTCAAAGTTTCCACTCTGAAGTGGAGCGGACCAGGCTCCAAGCTTCTTTCCAAAGGCTCTCACTTTGTCTCCCAACACTGTTACGTTTCTGTGTCATCCTTGAAAACTCATATTCAACTCATTCAGATGACTGAAGATGTCTGCTAAGTAAGCCAGCTAAAGAAGCCATGAGGGGTCACTGAACAATTTAGCAAAAGGAGACCCCTGATGCTTTAGGAACGTAAGTATTTCAGCTCGCGATTGAAAAAGTCTGCTTTACACCTTTCCCTGGGAGAGCCACCTCACTTCAGTGTGCAAGGCAAGACTTCTATGAAGTGCACCATTTCATCACAGAAAGCTGCAAACAGGCAAGCTGCGTTTTATGACATTCACAAATTCTACAGACTCATCAAAGACCTGATGCAACCCAGAAGGCATTCCTTTTGCAGCGAGTGCTTGCCGATGAAAGAAGCAATAGATCCACATTGCATGCGGCGTAATTGTTTTTAATCTTGCAACAAGCCCACTGTTCTCGCCAGTCCTTGCTTTGGCACAGTCACTGCAGGTAGCAATGCATTTTCCCCAATCGATTTCAAAATATTCGGCAGCTTCAAACAAACATGTTAAACAGTCATTCATCAGTCATGTGGCTAGGCCACACTTTAAAGAAGAGCATGTTTTCCTCAACTGGAGCATCTGAATTATATCAAATGAAAGCTACGAACTGTGGTGAGCCAGTTCCAGCTGAACAGCTAGGAATTCACACCATTTGTAGCTTTGCTTTCAGCTGCTCATGAATGACATCAGCCCTTCATATGCCTCAAAACTGTATCATTTGATAAAGGAATAGCTTGAAGCTTATATGCCTCTTCCTGGCCAAGCATGCTTGTAACCATGTCATGTGTTGCAGGAAGTCTGAGATTATCAGCTATTGTATGTGCCTTACATGTTTGGGCAACACGAGATCTGAAGCTTCAAGAGCATTCTTACTGACATTTCTTGTATTCGACAGCTATTCAAGCTGTTCAAATGTCTCTTAAAGAACTCAAGAGGCTTGTTCTTTCACTGTGGATGTTTCCTTTCCAAATGCCGAATTAATTTCGAAGGTTTCATGCTTAGCACTTCAAGGCACACAACACAACGAGATTTATTTCCGATTGTTGTAAGGCCATCCATTAAATAGCAGCAGTCATATTTGCTGCATTTTGCCTTCCCCACTCCTTCATTCTGTGAAGTACTTGCTTGAGCTCTCTCTAAAAATGTATCCATTGTGCAAGAAGAAAAATGTACATACACTATGTGCTAGCCGTGAAAAACAACAACATTGTCTGGACAGGAAGCAGCAGTGAGCTCACATGGTTGGCGGAAGTCCGATGGTTGCGGGAAGACTACTACTATTAATGACACAATATTTAGGCAGGAAGAAATCTCTGCTAACATAAAAATGTATAGGAACTGAAATTACTCACTATATTTGCGTAGGTTTGAAATATTAGTTTATTAACGCTGATGGACCAGTATTATTCCTAATTTACTTAATGATATTTAAGGTCGGGGGTCAACATTTTTTCAAGTTTTAATATAAGGAGGTCACAGAGGGTCACCAGCACAAAAAGGCTGTGAAACAGGCCCCTGCTCAGCAATGCATTTAAGCAGCAAGTCCTTATACCTCATTGACTTTAAGCTTAAAGCTAAGCATGTGCTTTAGTGCTTTGCTGAATTGGGGCCCTCATCTGTAAAGGACTTTGAATGAAAATCTATTTGGATGAAAGGTGAGATATCAATCCAAGGTCACTGTCAGATTTTGAATGGCTCTTCTCCAAGCATAAATGCAAGCACAGTGGTTAAGAAATATGACTTTGTTCCTAAATGTTGGCATTGATGTGGAAGTATTATGAGTTGTTCTATCTCTTGCCTCCATTAGATTAGAGCCAGTGATTGCAGTTTACCCCCAACATCCAATCAGCCCACCATAGTAAAACCAGCTGGCTGCAACTTTGTTTAACGAACTTCCTCTTTGGAGGGGAAAACATCCACAGGTTAATTATGTGTTGTGTTAAAAAAACAGTGCTAGATGGACAGTGGTATACGGAATGGATGTGAGCAACTGATGTCAATCTAGGGGCTAGGTCCAACATCTATTAAAGTCTATTGGCTCCAGTGGGAGTTGGGTCAGGCACGAAGAAGGACATGCCATGAAGTGATGTGACATATGTTGCATTATGGAGTCTTTGGAACCAGCATCCACACTCCTGTCATTGAGTTCTTGGAGTCACAACCTGGTTCCTGGTCTGGTCCTGGAGCAGAACAACAATGCGCTGCCCTTTATCTGGGGCTTATGGCTAAGCCTCAATTCAGCAAATTTTACAATAAGCAAGTAAAAAAAAAAGGCAAAGCCAATGGGTAAATGAGTTGTTGCAAATTATTTGCTCAGCTCTAATTATCAAGTTTTGGCATCCATTAGTTAAACTGGTTAATTTTATTACAGAGAAAGCAACAAATCACAAGGCTGACGATAATGAGGATGAGCAGGCATTTAATTATCCTTGTTCTAGACAGAACAATTATTAATTTTAAATGGCAAAAAACTCATTTGAAAAGTTTGTAGTCTGGAGAATTATCACAGCAAGTTTAATATCACTGCCGGAGATCTATGGTCAGAGGCTCCATTAATACCATTAAATCAAGCAAATCAATTCCTACCTCCTACTTCCCCTACCCCCTGTAAAATACAGAATTAAAACTAAGAGACCTAAAGCCAGAAACTTTGGTTTTGGATCATCTTTGTCAGCTATAAACAAAGCACTCTAACACCTGTACAATCAAATTACTGAATGACTTGGAAGCTCATTAATCAATGCATAGCAGGTAAATACGATAGGGACCTTTCAAGAATGATAGCATCTTAGTTTAGTTTTACTGTGATAAGCGGATAAAGGAACTTGGGGAGAGGGTTAATTTTTTTTAAATTCTGTAGACTCTTCTAAAATAAGCACAAATTTAAGTACCAGTATAATGTTAATCATGTGTGCATCATCCTTGTGCCATGCAGCAGGAAAAGCAACGTGGTATTTTCAAATTCAGCAAGGCCAGTGCAATATAAGGAAGATTGACACTTACCTACAGTCTCTTGTCCATGTGGCTTTTCTGGGTTTTCCAGCTGAGCTCATGACTCTGATTTCTGATTGTAATATTAAATAACTGCCCGCCTAGGATAAAAAAAAATAGTTAAGAGCTTGCAGATACAGACCTGCTGAGGAAAGGCTAAACACACATTGCCTGGCTAAGTGACAGCTAAGAGTGGATATGGTAGCAGTCTGCAACTCAAGAGTAAGACCAAGTTGTAGATTGTGGGCTCAGAAGGAATAGCTAGAGGGTAACATGATGGACTTGGGCAAAGACGACTTGCTACTGAACACGGGGTCCAGTAGTTGGGGCACTGGAATGAAAGTCAGGAGAGCTGGGATCTAGTCCCAGCCCTGCCACTAACCTACCATGTGTCCTTGGGCAAGTCATGCCACTCTGTGCCTCAGTTTCCACACCTGTGAGGAGGAGATGATAATCCTGACTTACCTCTGTAAAGTGCTTTGCGTACTTTGGATGAAAAAAGGCCATGTAATAACCAAGTTTTATCATACAGGCGTTCTGCAAGGATAGTCTTACAAAGCAGAAGCAGAGTCTCTCTTGCTGGAGTTATTCAAACCTAGGCCCTGGAAATGTTCTGAAGGGACCAGTCCCACATTTTCCTGAGGAGATGTATTGGGTAAAATCCTGGCCCTTCTGAAGTCAATGGGAGTTGTGCTATTGAGTTCAACAGGAGCAGGATTTCACCCATTGACTCTAGGATCTTTAAGGATAGCAGCATGATGTCTGCCAGTTTTTAATTGTTTTACCGAACAAATGCATGGTGCAACATGGATCTAATAAAATCCCAGCGTGGTCAGTTCTAGCCTGGGGGAGCTGCTTTGCTCAGACAAATGAAAGAACAACCCCACAGGTAAATAGACTGACCTCCAGTCCTAGTATGGACACCCTTCTCAGCTGGTTAGTGCCTGGAAGTGAGTCTGATAGATCGATACACGTCAGGGTGGCTGCTCTGCTGCCCCAGGCTGTATGGCAACATTCCAGCAGGGGGTGTTATAACCTCAGCTGGATTCAAGTAAGCATTCGCCACATACAGGGGAGCTTTCAAAAGTGCCCTTAAATAAAATGCACACGTGCTATTAAGGCAAGTCACAGTGGCCCATCTAACGTGCTGACTTAACCTCCACTGTACTATGCGGGAGGACCTGTGGCACCTTAGAGACTAACACATTTTTCTGAGCATAAGCTTTCGTGGACTACAGCCCACTTCATCAGATGCATAGAAAGGAACATACAGTAAGAAGATATATATACATACAGATAACATGAAAAGTGGAAGTTGCCGTACCAACTCTAAGAGGCTAATTAATTAAAAAAACCTTTTCTCCCGCTGATAATAGCTCATCTTAATGAATTAGCCTCTTAGAGTTGGTATGGCAACTTCCACCTGGCCTGGGAGTGATGGGCCCAGGCTGGCCTGGGAGAAGGTGGGGCTGGGCTGGAGATGAGCTGTTTTAGAGGACAGCTTCTACCAGCAAGATGCTGATGGAGCTTGAAGCAAATTTTAAACTGTGTGGAACCTCAAAGTGATGCTCTCTCTGATGCAGCATTCCCTGTGGATAGCAAGAGGTACAAATCCCCGCCCCCGCCCCCCAGGTCAGTAGGGTGGATCTGGCCTGCTGCATGCAATAGAATTGTGGTGCCAATAAATGGTATCAGGACTGAGTACTCAAGAGTAAGACAGAGCCGACTCTGGCATGCTGGCAGCTTCTGACACTCTGTCTCCAGTCACAGACATCACATACAAACACCTTTAAAGATATCCAGCAGCGATCTTAGGCACAGCTACCCACCACCTTGGGAGACGCACTGAAAGGGCTGCTGCCAAAGACTCAAAAAGTAAAAGCAAATTTTTTTTTTTTAAGTACACCAGAAGCAGGAAGCCTGCTAAACAACCAATGGGGCCACTGGATGATCAAGATGCTAAAGGAGCACTCAAGCACAATAAGGCCATTGCGGAGAAACTAAATGAATTCTTTGCGTCGGTCTTTACGGCTGAGGATGTGAGGGAGATTTCCAAACCTGAGCCATTCATTTTAGGTGACAGATCTGAGGAACTGTCCCAGATTGAGGTGTCTTTAGAGGTGGTTTTGGAACAAATTGATAAACTAAACAGTAATAAGCCACCAGGACCAGATGGCATTCATCCAAGAGTTCTGAAGGAACTCAAATGTGAAACTGCAGAACTACTAACTGTAGTTCGTAACCTATCATTTAAATCAGCTTCTGTACCAAATGACTGGAAGACAGCTAATGTGATGCCAATTTTTAAAAAGGGCCCCAAAGGTGATCCTGGCAATTATAGGCCAGTAAGCCTGACTTCAGTACCAGGCAAACTTGCTGAAACTATAGTAAAGCACAAAATCGTCAGACACATAGGTGAACATAATGTGTTGAGGAAGAGTCAACGTGTTTTTTGTAAATGGAAATCACGTCTCACCAATCTACTAGAATTCTTTGAGGGGGTCTACAAGCATGTGGACAAGGGGGATCCAGTGGATATAGTGTACTTAGATTTTCAGAAAGCCTTTGACAAGGTTCCTCACCAAAGGCTCTTAAGCAAAGTAAGCTGTCATGGGGTAAGAGAGAAGGTCCTCTTATGGGCTGGTGATTGGTTAAAAGATAGGAAACAAAAGGTAGGAATAAATACTCAGTTTTCCGAATGGAGAGAGGTAAATAGTGGTGTCCACCAGAGGTCTGTACTGGGACCAGTCCTGTTCAACATATTCATAAATTATCTGGAAAAAGGGATAAAGAGTGATGTGGCAAAATTTGCAGCTAATACAAAACTACTCAGGATAATTAAGTCCCAAGCAGACTGCAAAGAACTACAAAAGGATCTCTCAAAACTGGGTGATTGGGCAACAAAATGGCAGATGAAATTCAGTGTTGACAAGTGCAGAGTAATGTACATTGGAAAACATAATCTCAACTATACATATAAATTGATGGGGTCTAAATTAGCTGTTCCCACTCAAGAAAGAGATGGAGTCATTGTGGATAGTTCTCTAAAAACATCCATTCAATGTACAGTGGCAGTCAAAAAAGTGAACAGAATGTTGGGAATCATTAAGAAAGGGATAAATAATAAGACAGACAATATCATACTGCCTCTATATAAATCCTTGGTATGCAGATGTGGTTGCCCAATCTCAAAAAAGATATATTGGAACTGGAAAAGGTTCAGAAAAGGCGAACAAAAATTATTAGGGGTATGGAACGGCTGCCATATGAGGAGATATTAAGAAGTCTGGGACTTTTCAGCTTGGAAAAGAAATGACTAAGGGGGGATATGACAGAGGTCTATAAAATCATGACTGGTGTGGAGAAAGTAACTAAGGAAGTGTTGTTTACTCCTCCTCATAACACAAGAACTAGGGGTCATCAAATGAAATGTAATGTTTAAAACAAACAAAAGGAAGGCGTGAGCACAACACACAGTTAACCTGTGGAACTCTTTGCCACAGGATGTTGTGAAGGCCAAGGCTATAATGGGGTTCAAAAAAGAACTAGATAAGTTCATGGAGGATAGGTCCATCAATGGCTATTAGCCAGGATGGACAAAGATGGTGTTCCTTGCCTGTGCTTGCCAGAAGCTGGGAATAAGCGGCGGGATGGTTCACTTAATGATGACCTGTTCTGTTCATTCCCTCTGGGGCACCTGGCATTGGCCGCTGTTGGAAGACAAGATACTGGGCTATATAGACCTTTGGTTCAACCCAGTCTAGCCGTTCTTATGCCTTAGTACAAGGATTTCATGGACACTCACAGACAGTCCAGTTCCAAAGCTTGCTCCCAACACACGGCATCTGCATCTCCTTGGTACACATGCCTGGGCAGAAATGAGGCGAAGACAGAGCAGAGAGAGGTGGGCTGCTGAGTGAGAGTGTTGGATAGAAGTAGGGACAGGTGGAACGGGAAGCACTTAGCTCTGGCCCTGCTGGTTTGATGCTGGCTGTGGGAGTAAACGGCACAGACAGCAAAGGACTGGGAGGTCAGGGACTTGCACAGCCTAGAGTTACAGACCCTCAGAGAATTGACTCCACTGGGACACAATGCACTGGGCCTTCTGTGTGTTTCTTCCTCCTTAAGCCAAATGAACTCCCCAGCAGGCAGCCTCGCTCCTTGCTCATTCCTGGGACATGCAGCTTCTTTCCAGTTGGCCCAGCTTAGCAAATGACCCAGTACCAGGACTTCAAACCCATCTGCATTCGTGACCTTGCACAGGACTCTTGAAGGGCATGAGTGGGTGGGAGGGATTGGTTTCCCCAGGAAACGCCCCCACCCCATTCTTCCAGCCAGCCTGATCTCTGCACTGTTCATCGCTGCCAGAAGAATCAGGAGCCCATGTTGGTGCTAGTCCGGCTCCAGCAGCTCATGCCTGCCAAGCTGCAAAGAAAGCTGTCGAAGGATTAGAGGATCTTGGCAGAAAGTGCTGACGCTGTGCGGATCTGTGGGTGTTTACAGAGTGCTGCAGACAGCTTTCGGCTGAGAGCTCCATGGCTGGAAACATAAGTGAGCAGTGCCCAGGTTCGCTTGCATGAAGCAGTAAAGGGCAGAGAATTCTGCCTCATTTTGGAGGGTCCTCATGGGACACACAAATCAAGTGCCCCCAATCTATGCCCTGCACTAAGGTATTTATTGCTTAGGCAGGACACTTGTGTGCCTATTTCAGGGCCTCTGAGTACCCATTTCCCATGGTTAGCTCATTCACCTTACACTGTGCAGCAGTGATGCCTGCAGAATTAATTCCACACTTTCATGCACATTAATATCTGTGTGCAGCCAGGAGCTGGAGCCTTTAGTGAAACGCAACATGGTGCTTTCTGAAGCCAACAGCTGTGAAGGATGCAGGCTACTGACCAGAGATCATGTACCAGAGACTCCTGAGTTCCAATCCTGGCTCTGACACCGACTCTCTCTGTTGCATTTGAGCATGTCACTTCCCTTTTCTTTGCCTCAGTTTCTCCATATGTTAAATAGTGCTGATGATACTGACCTTACAGAAGGGTTGTACATGAGACCATTCAAGACTATTATATATCGGGGAAGGTCTTTCCTTCTTGCTGTAGGAGATCATGTGGCCATTAGAGCGTCCAGTGGTTCTAACAGAGTTGCTTTTCACCAGTAGAAACCAGCGCTCAAATCCAGCCTAGCCTCACATGGGAAAAAGAGTGCAGTGGTCATATTTTGATCCATGATAGATCCCTGGCCATGTCACAGAATCTGCACTGGCAAAGGGATGCTTGCAGCAAGTCAGGAATTAAGTGCCTTAGAAAAACTGTGTGTAGGGTCCAGCGATCAGATCAGATGTCAGGGGCTGCTGGAGATCAGGGCAGAGCTACACAGGCAGAGTGAGACCCAAGTGCATTGGAAGAGCTGCCACACTGGGGGTTAAAAGACAGCAAAGGATGGGCGGTTGCAGGTCAGGCTAGAGGTGTTTTAGCAGAGCTGCATGGTTTCCCAAGTAGGAATAGAAGGATGTGCTGCAGGCTGGGCCTGGGGCAATGCATTGGCAGAGCTGCCTGGGGGCCAAGGACTGGAATAGCAGGAGCCAGGGGTGAAACTCTTTGGTAGAGCTGCATGGGGAAGGTTTCAGAGCATCTGGCTGTGAAACATCTGGCTCTAGCTTAGTTTTCCACATGCACAACCATCAAACTCACATGGGAACAGAAAAGGAAAATCCCTAATGCAGCCCATCTGGGTAGACTCCTGCTGCATTATGCCAAGCAGTTAAAAAAAACCCACTCCAGGCACATAGCTTACCAGCCAAGTTAACACAACCTATAAACTCAGCGCTCAGAATCTCCTGGACAGGTTGCATGGAGAGCTTTTATCTGATGTTGTGAATAGAATCTAAAGCGTGGAAAATGCTGGCTTCTGAGCATGCTTTCTGTGGATACCCTTTCAGGAGAAGGGACTCATTGTAACCCTCAGCTGAGGCAGCTTCCAAGAGCTACAACTTTCCTTAAAAAAAACCTAACCCAAACTTCTGTTTACCGCAGATAAACTCAGTGCTATTCAGCAGCGCAGCTCAAATGGGCATCCATCTTTTTCCTGGGGACAGACCCATTGTTTGGTAGCATCTCTGTGGCAAATGTTTGTATTGATTAGCTTGGCATCTAAACGATCTATAGGAAAAGAAAAAAAATCCAAACCTCCCCCTTGAAAAAACGAACTCACTTTCGTCATTTATCCCAGGTGGTCATAGCACAGATCGCATTTTTCAAAGTGTAATTGCAGACAATTGTGCTTCCCCCCCAGTGCCCATCAGCTCGTCTTAGCTGGCATGATAAGTGCTAGCTTTTAAGCAAGAATGGATTGATTATTAATAGCTTAGATTCCAGTTACAGGAACTGCAATAAAACTAGATTTTAATTTCTCTCTCTATTAAGGAATCTCATGTTTCATTCAATATAGAGAGAAAATACTGGTCTTTGTAAAGATATTAGATTTATTGCAGCTATAAAAGACCACTGATGCACTTAAGTATATTTTATATTTGAGTGGGTTTTAAAGAAAAGTTGGTATGGTGCATACCATTGTCACACCTGTTCCTCTAATTCCCCAGCTTTGAGCTGGCCATAACGGGACGGCAGCTTGTCTATAGGTTCCCTGGGTAAGTGACTGTGGAACTGACATTTTGGCTAGTGATTTTCCTTAACAAAGAACCACTTATACTCCAGGTGGCGAATGAGGTGGCAAGCACAAGCTTCAAACATAACCAGTGCTTGTCTTGTGACAGATCCAACAGTCTAGCTCCCTGGATTTGACCTTCCGCGCCATCTGTGGGGAAAGCTCAATCGCTTCAGCTGTGGTGTGATCAAATGTGTGGCTGATGACTGTAAATGGGGCTTTCCTGACTTCTCTTTGCTGCTGTGGCCTGTAGGAAGATGTAGGCGGCATATTTGCTGGCTCTTGGCTGCACTCATTTGTGAGGGCAGCCTGGCTCCCTCACGGACCTGCACAATGCCCTTTCCTCGGCTATCGAATGAGTAAGAATTTTAGACTGATATGCTTAACTTGATTGTCTATGTGGATGCAATCGCAATATCGACACTTACACTGGTAGTTTCAAAATGCTTTGGGATGGAAGATGATCCAACGTGTCACATTATTGGGCATTCTCCACCCATCACTGAAATGCAGCCAACTCCCATAGTTGTCCAGAAATACTGTGCATCCCACGGCAAGGAAAGGAGGGGACCTAAATGCAGGACTGTTTTTCTGCAGGTAAATTTAGAAAAGAGGATTCCAGTGTGAATACACAGTCAAACTGACATGAGGTTGGAACTGCATTATAACAATTCCATTGCCACCCTGGAACTTCTTATTTGTGGCTTATATAATATTATATTCTGCAGTTCCTCCTACTCCAAAAGCCAAGACCCCCTCCCACCTGAGCAAAGGAGAATCTGCACCGACTGTTAGCAGTATAATGCCTATAGCACATAGTGGAGCAGTGATGATCACATACATACACTAACCAGTTCATTAAAGTGCTCACAATACCACTATGCAATCAAAGTTCAGTGAGTGCAAAAATAATTCCAGAGATGTTTTAAGGCTTTAACTTGTCTCTCACAGCACATCAAAGAAGGAACAACTGCCTATTTTTGATCTGCTATAACTTCCTTGTACTGAATGCTGTTTGCCATTAAAAATATCGCCCCAGTGTATCAGGAAAATTACTTAATCAGGGACATGATGCTTCTGCTCTGATTTGTGTCTAGATAAGGAAAAAAAACATAAAAGCTGCCTTGACTGAAGAACATAGTTGTGCATTTTAATCTCTTATAACTTACTTTTATGATGTAATTCTGAATTATGTTATTGCATTTGTATTTAGAAAGCACACCAGCTGGTGCCTGCAGAAACACTCTAAATTAGGGTTTCCCAAATACACATTAAATTTAGATTTAATAAGACAGTTATCGCATGGGATTTAAACACCAATCGATCATTTATAAAATATATTGCAGCTCAGCAAACCGTGCAATTCGACCATCTTATTACATGATAACTGACACAGAATAAACACACTTTTAATAATCAGCTGCTATTGATGTAACACACAGCCTATATTCAAGCCCAAGGTTAATTTTCATAGGATAGAGGCGTATGCTGGAAGTTCAGCCCCAGGCCTCTTAATTCACCCTCTTCCACATAATGTCTCAGCCCTGTTCTCTTTCTGCTCAAGCACATACATCAACCATGCACCCAGATGACTTGGTTTCTCAAGCCTGTGTGAGTTCATTTCTCACTGGGGCATCGTCTGCATCCTTGTCAAAGTCTGATTTTTCCCTCTTTGCCTACTCTGCCTACAACTGAGGTTAACCACATTGTGACTGAAAAGTGGGAATTACCCTGATTTCAGGGCCCAGCCCAACATCTCAGACTGGTGCTTAGCAGACCTGAAGGAGTCACTGGTCAGGTGAACCAATGAAAGTGATGTCCAGCCGAGCGCCCAGTGCCCCATGGACTGACCACCACTCCCACTGGTGCTTAGCAGACCTGAAGGAGTCACTGGCCAGGTGAACCAATGAAAGTGATGCCCAGCCGAGCGCATCAGTGCCCCATGGACTGACCACCACTCCCACTGGGCCACCTTGCCACACACCACTGCCATCTTCCTAGCTGAGGATGCTGCACCTCGGCTGCCCAGAGGGGCCACTATTGAGCAGGGGATGACAATGCCTCCCTCTCCTCACAAGCTGCCTTCCTCAGCCCACTCAGCTCAGGCAGCGAGAGAAATCTGGAACCAGGATTCAAACCCAGATTTCCAGCATGGGAATGCAGATCAATGACACTCGGGGCTGAGGGAAACTGGCAGCATGATTCACAGAGAAACGCCAGTAATTCCTGTGATTAGCCTTACATGTTAAGTGCCTTGCCAGGCAAAAAGCTGGCAGAAGATGCGAGGGGATCCATACATTCTCAGGTAGTACTTGAGACAGGTCAGGAAGCTCAGAAGGAAGAGACCATTTCAAGCCCGGACAGGCAAGGGAGGGTAGTTCTCCGATCCCAATCAGTACAACACAGAACCACGTGTGACCTGACCTGGCCTCCAGTGAGGCCTGTCTCAGCCTGATCCTGCTGCCCCACCAGATAAAGCAGCAGTTCTGCACCCATGTATTTCCACTGGCTTTAGGGGATTTCCTCTGTCCCAGAGATGCCTGAGAAATGGCAGTGTCACTGGCATAGGGCAGGAGTTGAAAATGCTTCCTTCTAAGACAGTCATCAATTTCCCTGCATGGCATGCACAATTTGCTTTGCTACACAGGGAAAACTCCACTCCAGGCTTATTCTTTTAGTGTGTTGTGTTATTTTGCATTTTACAGTTTGCTTCCCAGCAATTTCATCCTGACAATGCATTACTGCTTCTCTCCTCCTCTCACCCAGAGCAATATCAGGGACACACACACCAGAACCTCAGCTGATGTAGATAGACGAGCTCCATTGACTTCAAGGGAGACAGCAGGTGTCTAATGGTTTGAAGACTGCTAAAGTCTGAGAGCCCTGCAGGTTTTCATCTGCTGAAGAGAACCTTGATTCTCATCCGAGGGTGTCTTCCCAGCAGGGATTCCTTAGAGAGGCTGCACCACATTGAAAGGAAGATTCCTTGTTTGTTTATTTATTTGCCTAGAAGTATATACTAGTGCCTGTAGACAAAACCCCTTACATTTTACAATCACTGATTAATCTGATATTCAGCCATTTGGCTGCATGGGTGAAGCAGAGGGCAGAGTTTGGACCTGTCAGGGAATTTCATTTTGATCTTCCGTGTGAGTCCTTGTTCTTGGGCCACTTCTGCAGTTAAACTTTCCCTTGTTGCCTGTACCACAAATAAGTGTCAGTTCTGTTGTCCTCGGCGATTATGTCAATCATACATCACTCATCAAGCCCAACACCTGCTTGGAAAGCCGGAAGGGACCCCCTTCATATTAATGTATAACATCATTAGCATTGTGACAGAAGAGGGCTTTCATATCACAGGTCTCTTAGCTATGGAGACACGATCAGCTAGTTAAGAACCCGAAATGAATCCCATTTTACACTGGCTAAAGCAATAACTATAAAATGTTCTCTCTGCATTAAACTGCTCATTGAAAAATGTAACAATATTAGCTACCATATTAGCAGGACCTACATGAAACAACGTGCCCTGGTCTGACACTACCTTACTAGCTGCCTAGCAGAGAGTACTCCAAGAGCTAGGTCAATATTACTGCTGGAGCAGGTGACGCCAAAGCACAGTGAACAGTGCAGTCCATAGTGGGTTACTCTCCATTAAGATCGCTGGAGACAGGCAAGTCTTTCATCAGATGGAAGACGACAATCTCTGGGTTTCTGTTTCCCAACCCTTTCTTTTCCTTGTGTAGTTTGGATCACAGGCTTTTTGGGGCACAAGGGGTGTGTTACAGTATGTGTGTGTACAGCACCTAGCGCAGGGTTAGTCACCTAGCTATGTTGGAGGGGTGGGGATTAGACCCCAGCATTTCCTATTGGCTAGCTTGGGCAGCTCCTGACTTAGCATGCTGGCTTCCATTAATTCCTTTTTAGGCGACTGACACCCTCCATGCATCGTACCGGGCGCCTGGGTGCCTAACTCAGGGCTGTGAATTCCATGTAGCAGCCTTAAAGTGAGCTGCTGCAACCCTCCCCGCTTGGGAAACTAGTCCTAAAAGTGTATTTTAGTCAGTAAGGGCAGATGCTCTGGCTCTGGTACCCACCAGGAGCAGATCTGCTCAGTGAGCAAGGGGTCATTTGGGGGACTACAGCAGCACTGTCAACAAAAATCTCCATTTCGGTGCATGTCTGCAGAAGGCATCAGGCCATTTGGCACATCTAGAGCCTGCTGTTCCATTTGCCTGGCACCTTGTGGAAACACTGACATCGCTGGAAGGGGAGGTGTAACACTCCCATCAGCAGGAATACATTCTGAGCTGATCACATGTTGCAGAGGTGTAAGTGACAAGGAGTAGAAGATCAGACCCGGTCGTTTATTTTGAGACAATTACCCATCATGCATTGCTAGAAGTGAGTCTTTTAAAAAATGTTTTAAAAAAAAAAGCAGCAGCAAAGTTTTTTAAAGTTCAGAGCTGCAACATGCTGCTCATATACTCTGGATAATTTACTTTTCTAATCAGATTGATTTCCATTCAAATGAATTCTCTTGTCCATCTCTATTCCAATAATGTTATTTTAAGCATAGGCTGTGTCTTGGCACAAATGTATAATCAAACGATGAGATGCAGAGGGCATTGCGGTACTTTATGGTGGATCAAATAGAAGTTAAATTATAGAAGCTTTTAGGCACAATAATTTATGTATTGTAACTTTTGTATCGGTCCACAGGATCACAACCCCTCCCGGATTTATTTGTCTTCTTAATTTGCAGCTTGGCATTTTTTCCCCATTGCATTGAATTAGACTGATCTAATTTCTTTTCAAAACGGAAGCAAACTTCATTTGGGGTTTGGAATGCTAAATGTGCTAGAGAAAGCCTGATGTAGGCAGCTAGCACAGAGAAGTTAAACATAATCAGGTCAGAAGATCCCCTTTCCTTAGCCACAGCTGAAGTCTCATCCTTGACACAAAAACGCTCTTTCCCTTTGCAGAATTGCCACTTTTCTATTGCAGAATTGAATTGCTTCTGTATATTGACTCATTTGACTTCCTCTGTGCAAAATGTCTTATTTTCACTGGCTGGGTTGTGCAAGGCAACCAGCAATCCCTTCCCTGAATTCAAAGGCCAGGCCAGAATTTAGGGAGAAACCAGCAGCACAGACTTTGTTAGGTTGAAGGAAAAAGGATGTAGGAAGGATGGTCCAGAGTGGGATTTGGGAGACCTAGGCTCTGCCACAGGTTTCCTGGGTGACCTTGAGCAAGTCATTCAATCTACCCCCTGCTACAATTCCCCACCTGTAAATTGGGAAGTATACGTCCTTCTCACACAGGAGTATTGTGAGGATAATATCCTGCAAGGATTGAAAGGCTCTCAGATACTCTGGTGGTGGAGACTATTAAGTAGTTAGAAGGCAAGGGGCAAGAAGAGGAAGAAGGCTGAAAGAGGAAGGGGGATTTAGTCTTCAGTAACTGGGTCTATAAACCAGCAGAAAGGTAAATGATGTCTCACACCTGCTGCCAACTCACTGAGAGCTGCTGGGCTGGGAAAGCCAAGCAGGACTTGGTAACAGGGCAAAGAAAGAACTTTCCCCACATTTCAAAGGTGCCTTTGCATCTCCTTAATCAGCACATAGATTTCATTTACCTTGGTCTGGAGCCATATTGCAGACAAGGCTACAAAATATGCAGTGGCTGCATCTTCAGCAAGCGAACCACAGGGGGTCAGCTGATGTCTGACCCCTTTCAGGCCTGGCTTAGCAGAGCCAGGTTTCCACAATATCCATGTGCTTTCCTTGATTGTCATCCACTGTTGTTCTGATGGTGGAAATTGCTGCAAATGCACCATGTCAGGAAACCGAGCTCCTCCTTGCAGAGCTTCCAGCTGATGGCTCCAAGGGGATGAAGAAGAGAGTCTCCTTTCTCATCCTCCACACCTGGGGAGCTAGACCCTTCAAGCTGGGAGACAGCTTCAGAGCCAGGGGAAAGGTCATGCACTTTTCTAACAGCTGTGCAGGGCTAGGACATTTGTGCAGAGGTCCTGGTGCCCCCACAATGTTCCTTATGGGTCCCTTGAGAACCAGGTGCCATGGGTTCCTAACCACCTACTGCCCTCAAAGTCCCACCTTTAGGGAGGGTTCATGGTGCAGAGGTGAAAGCTTCCTAGAGTAACACAGGCTCAGAAAATTTGCAGATGGAGGTAGGACAGTAGCACCCATCTGCCCCCACCTAGCCACTTTCCCCGCTTGTCTGACCTCACAGCGCAACAGAGCTGAGGGGCTAGCATGCAGCTGTCCATTTGTTCTCTCTCCACCCACCGAACCCCTCCCCACTAGCACTGGCGGAAGCTGCCATCAAGCCCTAAGTGGAGAAAAGGTCACATGCAGCCAGAAATTACATGGCTTAGTCTTTTAAAATCCCATCCATGAAGCGTCCTTCTGTGTGAGACACTTAGAGAAAGACCGCAAGTTAATTACCTTAATTCCGGTTGCAGACCTGCTTCATAAATTTATTAGTTGTTGTCACGCCACTGTCTGCTTCACCACTCTTGCATCTACCTGAGGACATGGCCATTACCGGGGCTTCTCCTGAGAAACTCTCCCTCATTATTGACTTTGTCTTCCTGGTGGGGATCAATATCCCTGGCTGGAGAAAGGCAGGAGCAAACAACAGACTGATTTTTTTAACTAGATCCCAGAAGCCGTCTCTCTTACCAGCACTGAGTGGCAGTAATGGAATAGCCAAAGGGATAGCCTAGTAAAGTTGGTTTGTTTTCCCCGTTCTGATGACTTAAAGCACACATAAAAATGTGCACCTGAAATTTCAAACAAACAATGCTAGTTTAATCGCTCCCATCCTGTTTTGCTTTGTTTGATTAAGCTTGAGTGGCGTGAACACCCTGTCTCACACCCACAACCTGCCCCCTCCGGTGAGGACCCGGGACTGTCTATAGCCTCATGGTGCTTGCACCTTACTACTCCCACTCAAACCACTCCTCTAAATCAAGCTGCTGAAATGGCTGGTTAGTTTCCTTTTGAAAACGAATGTGTTTGAATTTCTAAAGAAGAGCGTCATGGTTTCAGCATGTCAATTTACTTCCCTTTCCCAGCAAAGCCATGCACCGTGGGGGTGCTACAAACTGTCTGCAGAATTCTGGGTAGGACAACAGTTAATTACCAGCATTCATTACTTGTAAGGCGGAAGCAGCTAGAGGCCCCCATCAGGGGTCAAGACTGTACACATGCATAACCAAGAGAGGTCCTCCCCCTACAGAGCTGGCAGTCTTAGCATGGGGGTGGCTGGCAGGCCTATATGTGCCACTAGGACCTAGGATATGCCCATGCTTCCTGCTTGCCTCTTTTTGTTCCCAAAGCCCATGCACTGATGTTGCAGGCTGCACTCTGCTTGGGAGGGAATGATTAAGGTTTTATTTTACATGCACCACCCGGGGCAGGTGGAGGGTTTGGGACTCCTCACAGCAGCCCAGGCTCCCTGGCCAGCTCTTACCATGGCCTGGTTCTGGCTTCCAGCCTGGCCAGGGGGTGAGGCCTTGGCGGGAAGAGGATGGGTAGGGGCAGGACCACAGAGGGGGGCAAGGCTCTTGCATGTGTCCTCCTTTTGCCTATTGTGGTCACCCTACAATTACAACACATACCTCGCTCAGATAGTCACGTTCTCCAGATTTCCCTTAATCTAACAGTGTGCCAGATCGGAACCTCTTGCTCCCCACGTTGGATCAGACAAGTCAGGGTGGCAGGGTTGCTTGGATGGCTTATATGGGTCTAGAGATTTTATTCGATTATAACAGTTGCAGTGGGCTCTAGATCTAGAGGTAGAAATGAGACAGTGCCCACTGAAGCTTCACATGGTGAGATTCAGCATCTCAAAGAGTTGCTAAGAAGAAAGAGCAAAGTTGCTTATTAACTACTTGTCCGACAGCTGTTAAAAACAAAAAGGTTTAGAAAGACATTGTAAAGAACCATTCTATAATTTATCAAATAATCAGTTTTGCTCGCTCTTTGCAATTATTCCATTGATGTTGATCTCTGTTCCCCTTCCCAGAGTGTCTGTGTGGCATGTGCATTCACTGGTTTGTTTTTGTAGGGTTGCTCAGACGGATTCATAACTAGCAGCAGATCCCATTTGTTATTGTAGGGTTACTCCTGATGCGTCCTGCTGGCTTGTGACTGTAGGTTTGCATGTGTTATAGTCACTGAGATGTGCAGCCTGTTTGTGACCAAAAGTCATGGCATTATTATTATAAACTGCCCGACAATAGCGTCAGAGAGGTGTCTGCACAAGGAGCTGTGCCAATCCTAATTTAATGCTTTGACGGGTCCAAGTCACAGCCTTAGAACAATATTGGCATAATTGTGTGTGTTTGGAAATGCTGCAGCTCCTACTCATCACCCTTTATTTGTATTTTCTGTCATGAGCGGTATATATCAGCCATCCCTAGCGCTCGAGTGCCGCTCCACAGTCTATTAGAAAATGGCCGGGTGCAAAAGATGCATATAAATAAAGAACTCCATGAAGTGTTCCCCCGCCTTTGATACAGTGAATGTTCTTCTGCAGTGATTTATGGCATCTGCGCAATGTTCCCTTCTGACATAAATCTCACAATTCATTCATATGTAAAGAACTAAGGAAAGCAAGAAGCAGACACCTCCAGATCCTGAGCTATGATTTGCAGTTGAGCATCCTCCCTTAGGGGGCATTTAGTGTCAAAGGTACACAAGCTTCTGCCTCTGGATCATATCTGTGTGTGTTGGTACCGGGTTCACCCTTAGCTGAGCTATCAAGGGAGGACTGGGCCTTATTTGACAAGGATACACAAGAAAACAAGTTCTGCAAGAGGAAACCGAAGAAAGAAAGAGCTCAGAAATACCAAACCCTGAATAATTCTAGGAACAGCTGCATGGCTGGTGTCGCTCAGTGTGATCCACTGAATCAACGTCGATTTACAGCATCTGAGGGGCTGGCCCACAATGCTTAGCACTTACATGATGCTTTTCTTTCATGGATCTTGAAGCCTTGTACAAAGGTGGCTGAGTGTTATTGTCCCCAGGAAGCACCTTAAAGCACTGGCCTGGTCTATGGTATGTCCCATTCTCAAGGACATCTGGACTCCTCGTTGCTACTGGATGCTCAAATAGCCACAGGGGCAAAACACGCCCTGGGGCAAGTCGCTTAGCCTCAGTTCCCCAGCTGTAACACGTGGCTAACACGTCTCCTCCCCATTTGTTTGTCTAATTAGACTTTGTGCTCTTTGGGGCAGGATCTGTACAGCACATTGCACAGTGGGCACCAACTCTTGGTTGAGGAATCTAGGTGCTACTGTGATACGGATAGTGATAAGAAGCCTGATCTCATCCAAGATCCAGACTCTCCAACGATCTCATGGCCATTGCCAGTGCTATCTTTCAGACACAATGTTTGCTGGGGTTGTCTTACTGATCTAGCGGTTTACCTTTGACTAACTGTTGCAATCAGACTTTTATAGTACAGCACTTGGATTATATTGTATTCTAAATAACAATACAAATATTAATATTTCCTCTACCTCAGGTTTATTGCAGCTTCAGCCATCTCTGGGGATGTCAGACTCCAAATCTGTCATCTCCTTTCTTTTTCTGTTTTGCTCAGGCCAGGAGCTGTGAAGTTGCTGAGCTCATCACCAATGGGTTGGCACAATTTGAGCTCTCAGAAAACAGAGAGACTCTCAGAAAACACAACATGCCTCTACAGTCAGTCCAGGTTCCAAAGCCGGGCCCCAATCCTGCAGCGACTTGGACATGTGCTTAACTTTATACACAAGAGTAGCTCCATTGACTGAAGTTAAACACACGGATTTGTCTTTGCAGGTTCAAGGCCAATCTGCCTCGTTAACTAATTGTTAACCTGGAAACTGATGAGGTTCACAAAGAAGTTTAAAAAGATGGATTTTCCTTTTTTCCCCAATATATCCTTTTAACCACAAATCTCCATGAGGTTTTCAGTGTTTTAACGTGTTTTATTTGGAATGTATTACTCTAGTTGCAGACAGGGGGCTGGAGCAATTTTCATAGTGGGGGTGCTGATGATGGAAACCATGTATTTGGTGTTTGTTATTACTGCTTCAGGCCAGGGGGTGCGGCAGCACCCCCAGTACCCCGACTTCCAGCACCACTGGTTGCAGCTATTTTATGCTTTATGTTATAAGCCACACTGGTTTATGAACCATGGAACAGTGACAAGATATTAAAGAGGTCTAAGGAAAACTAAATGGAAAATCCTTTTCTGTGCCACTGTTTGCTCTTTGCCAAAGGGTCAAGAGATGAAATTAAAGGGCAAAGTATTTTAAATGGCTGAGAGTAAACACTATTTTGATGTGTGTGAGATCACCTTGTGGAACTCACAGCTGTAAGATATTCTGAAGGCAAACAGCTTATTACCTGTTTGAAAAGGAACAGACATTCATATGAAAAAGGAATAACGTTTAATTTTAGGGCCATATCCTCAACTTATGCAAATCAGTGTAGCTTCATTGAAGCCAAAAGAACTATGCTTATTTACACCATCTGTGGTTCTGGCTCATAGGATCAGAAAAATGAAAAGGGCCAATGATTCTCATAATACCATGTCATAAACCAGGTAGGGTTTGGGAAATGTCTTTTGTTCCTTTGAAAAAATGTAGTGAAAATTACAACTTTTTGTTTGGGTTAAAAAAAAAAAAGTTTTCATATTTTTGTTGAAAAAATGCAAACCCAAAATAATCTGTTTTCACTGACTTAAAAATGGTGGCAGGAAACTAAATATGGAAATATTTTTACTTTTCAGCCAAATTGTTTTGGGTTTAATTTTTTCAATGAACCACCCCCCGGGTCCCCCCAAACAAAAAAAACACTTAGTTGAACAGAGACATCTCCAGTGGCAATTTCCATTTTAGACCCCAAGAAGCTATTTTTTGTAAAAATAATAATAATAGTAATAAAGTTTCAAATAAAAAATTCCAAACATCTCTCCCAAACTAATCAAGAAGGCAGGAAAGAATTCTTCCGCCCTGCACAGCGCTGAACAATGACAGGCATTATTGTGGGGGAGGCGGGTTATGCTCTTCTCAAGTTGGAGCCTGGATGCCGGAGAGGATTGATTGCTGGTAACGTGCTATTTGAATCACTAAAAACAATGTGCTGGCAACAGCTCCAAGGATTTCCCATGCTAAAGCTGAGAATGGTTCTCTCCTGCCCGGGCCAGCTCATACTGTAAACTGTAACCCAAGGAAACAGCCATTTCGTGAGAAGCTCATGGAAACCCCTAGCGCTGGGAGCTCTCATTCCAAATCAGTCTCCTGGGCTGGCAAATCCAGCTACGCGCATGTGCAGAGTATCACACAAAAGGGCCCCCACATGGGATCAAATGTGCCAAATGAACTTGCCCTCAATTTTGAACAGTGGTTGAGGATGGCCTTTGGCAAGGCCATAATGGGGTGGAGAGAGAGTGAGATTTCACAACAAAGTGTAACTAGACACAGCCACTTTTGTTTCTGTTAATGATGCCGGTTCAACAATCAGGGTTTGCATGTGGATGTGTAGGAAACACTTCACTTCTCTGGCTCCTCATAATGTGGATTCTACATTAAGAAACCAACCCACCTACAAAAAAGACTGTTTGGGAAAGTGTTAAAAGGAGCCACCATCTTATATAGGGCAACATTCAGAGCTCAGACCTGGTTTCGACAGGAGTTAGGATACTTTGACAAGCTCCAGCACAAAGGAGGAAATGAGATGCTGATAGTGCTTCCCATCAATACTGAACAGAGAGCAGCAGATTTCAGTTTGCAAATGCACTTTCCAGCCCTGTCTCCCAAAGGTTCTCAAAGAGGCCAAGCCACTCTCTGTCCTGCTCACGAATGGAACGTTAGGGCTGGAGATAGTTTGGTGTATAACCCCTTTACCTGCAGGGACATGCCTTCACATCCTAGTTCAACGAGGACCAAGGGACGTGTGCTGGTATCTCACCTGAGGCAGTAACGGGTGCCCCTCTGTGGAACAAAGCACATCACACGTATGATGGAGCACAATCATTAGCATTTACATAGGAGAGGCCAAGGACTGGGATTATTGGAGGAGAGATGGAGCGCAAGATGCACTGGCAGAGCAGCATGAATACCAAGGATGGGAACAGCTGGGGGTCTGCAGTTCAGGACTGAGGGGTATCAGCAGAGCCAGGAGAAAATCTGGGACTCTAATAGCAGGGAGTTGCTCGTCAGGACTGAAGCGTCCTGGCAGAGCTGACCCATATATCTGCCTGCACCATGCTTGGCTCCACCCAGAGCTATTTAGTCTCTCATCAATATGCACAGCATTGTAAAAAAGAAAAGAAACTCACCTTGAGTGCTGAACTGCTCCCCTTTTATGGGCAGATAAAGTCCTGTGACAACAAAGGTTTATGCTGCAAACTGTACATCAAGGATCAGAGTGAGAAGAATCAGTCCGAATCTTGCAATCTTCCCCACAAAGAGCTACTGTTCCAGGGGTCGTGCACACTTGGCAGGGGATGGGCCGCTCAGCCTGGCTTGGGAACAGCTAGTACAGCTGTGTTTTTAAAGAGACTGAGCCTCCGCTGGTGTAAGTTACTGCAGCTCTAACGGCTAACCTGGTTTACACCAGCCGTGGATATGGACCAAATACTCTGTTCTGTATTGGTAGCTGCCCTTAATCTCTTTCAGCAGCCAGATAGGACCTTGCAAAATTTCTCTGATTCCATGATCCTTAGAACAAACTCATTCTTTCCTCAAGGTGATAAACAAAATTCATCCACTGGTCTGACTAACTAGCCATCTTTTTTTTTTTTCATTATCTCCCCTATCTAGAGCCAAGACCTATGGAACCAGGACTGTTAAGTAAAGCTACGGGCAGCCAACAATCACAATATTAGGAGAGGAAAAAATAACCAACCCAAACAATAGACTCCAACCGCAATTACTTGGGCTGGCAAAGCCTGCCCTCTGTAGGACATTGCCAGAAGGTGCAATTGCACACTACCCATGTGACCTCCCAGCACAGTAGCATAGGTGGACCTCCTGGGATATACTCTGGGCCTGTGGCTCCCCTTCCACCAAGTGGTTTTCAAAGACAAAGAGTCAGTTCAGGTGCTGCCTATGTCGCTTCTCCAAACCACCCGGGTCCCCCGACCCCTTTTTGCCATTCAAACAGTCTGCATCTTTTATGCCACACAGATGTAGGTAACACTAGAAGAACTGCATTTATCTATATATTTTTACAAATATTCAGCACATTACAGGAGCCAGAGCTCAGAGTATGTCTAACATGTTGCTGTTTAAAGCTTTTCCTTTTCTGCAATGTTCTTATCACTTCCTATCTGCCAAGGGCCAAAAAGCGATTTTTTAAAATAAAGTTTTAATTGCTACTAAGAGGTCTAATCCTAGTCCCATTCAGATTTTCCCGTGGAATTAAATGGGACTAGGATCAGACCCTTAAGAAGGAGAGTTACAGAAACCAGCATTTCTACAACTCTAGAAATCACCCTGTCCTTTTCTAAATCCGTCCTTAATACAGGCCTCGAACTGTGATACCTCCTAATCACTCCCACTTGGCATTGATTAAGCAAGCTAATGGCTGAGGCTCCTGTTTTTCTGCTAAATACTTGCTATTTGTTTAATTACAGGGGTGGGCAAACTTTTTATTCTGAGGACCACCTGGGGGTGGATATTATATAGCAGGCCATGAATGCTCACGAAATTGGGTTGGGGTGCAGGAGGGGGTGAGGGCTCTGGCTGGGGGTGTGGGCTGTGGAGTGGGGTCAGAAATGAGGATTTCAGGGTATGGGAGAGGGCTCCAGGCTGAGGCAGCAAGTTGGGGGGGAGGGCTCTGGGGTGGTGATGGGATGAGGGATTTGGGGTGCAGGAGGGTGTTCCAGGCTGGGACCAAGGGGTTTGGAGGGTGGGAGGGGGATCAAGGCTGGGGCAGGGGTTTGGGACATGGGAGGGGCTCAGGAGTACAGGTGCCAGGTGGCGCTTACATCAAGCAGCTCCTGGAAGCAGTGACACATCCCCCGATCTGGCTCCAATGTGTAGGCACGGCCAGGCGGCTCTGCTCACTGCCCCACCCTCAGGCGCCGCCCCTACAGCCCCCATTGGTCTCAGTTCCCAGCCAATGGGAGCTACGGAGGCGGCGCTTGGGGAAGGGGCAGCGTGCAGAGCCCCCTGGCTGTCCCTACGTGTAGCAGCTGGAGTGGGGACATGCCGCTGCTTCCAGGAGCCACGCGGAGCCATGCCATGCGCAGAGCGGGGCAAGCCCCCAAGCCTGCTCCCTGACTGGAGCACCCGAGTGGGGCAAGCCCCGGACCCTGCTCCCCAGCATGAACTCAAGGGCCAGATTAAAACGTCTGAAGGGCCAAATGCGGCCCCAGGCTGTAGTTTGCCCACCTGTTTTATTATCTTGTCTTCTACCCATCCTCATCCTGTTTGTCTGTTTCATCCACCTGTCGGATCCGGTGCAATACCTAGATTGGGAACTCCCTGGGGCAGGGACTGTCTGTCTTTTACTGGTCTGCACAGTGCTTAGGACAGTGAGGCCACAGCTGGCGTCCTGAGCCCTACCAGGAACCCCAGATAATTACAACAGAGCTAATATCATAGACTAAACTGCAAAGAGTCTCAGTGTTTTCCAAAAGGTCTAATCTGCAGGAAGCTGCCAGGCAGTGATCAGAAAAAAGATTCAGGTTTTTGGTCTCTTTTCAGACTGGCTGCTTGGCCATTTTCTCTCTGGGCATATAACAGGCAGGGTTCTTTTAGCCACTCCTATATTTTAAATCTGGTTCTCAAGAATGAGAGGGGCAAAGTAAACGTTAGTTGAAATATAATCAAATTTATTCACATTTTCTAGTATATGTCTCAAACAAGGATTTATTTTAGATTAAATAAGACATTTATAGTATGTTAATAAAATATCAGTTGGGCATTAAAAAAAAGTAAGGCCTATAATCACATTTAAATAAATAATGTATCTGTAACGATGTAACAAAGGACCTGCTGGTGCCTCTCTGAGAATTCACAGCCACTTCCAGAATAAGTTTCTGTTTGATATTCATGAACTATGCGGACTCCATCACTCACAGGTGACACAAAGTGGGATCTGAATGTATTGGGGGAGGGGAGTGACAGGCAAAATTCAGAGTGAAAAAAAAGGCAGAGGAATTTGTGTAATGGAGGGGAGACTTAGAGACAACAGAGTCAAATGGAGATGTCACAGCCTGAGACAAGTGGGAGAAAGAAACAAATGAAGGTATCAGACATCCTCTCAGCTAAGATTTTTGGGAACTTTGGGGTAACTGGAGTGTGCACGTGAAATCTGGTGGGTGGCAGCTGCATCAGGTATGCCATGGTGTGCAGGGGAGCAGGTTGGTGCAGTGAAGACGACATCTGACACAAGGCAACCATTGCAGTTTTTTCACTGGCCAGCATCCTTATAACCGCTAGAAGTTCCCCAGCTTAACTTTCCTACATTTTACATCACCTCGTCTCCCAAAGAGGATTGCAACGGATGTCTATACATTTACACGGCACCCTAGATATCACAGACCTGGGCAGTGTAGAAAGGGATCATATTTTTAGGGGGATTAACTGATCTGGAACAATTTTTCCCAGAGTGAACTCAACCAATCAGCTTCTTTAAGAAACTGTCTACTCAGCAAGCGGATACATATTTTGGATGACGGAACCATCAACAGAGTTAGGGATAGGTCCATTTATCGGAACTATTCCCAAAGCCGGACGTTCAGGACATAAAACAATCTGGTTCTGAGATAACCCTGGGTTTTTGCAAAGCCAACACTTCTGCAAAACCAAAACTGCTCTCTGATTTTGCACCTTGCTGGGCAAAAAGATGAGCACCCATCAATAAAGAAACAAGAGGCCCCCAGAATCTTTGCAATTCAGCGGAGGCTGTAATGGATGGAACAGTTGCATATCAGTTTTGCTTTTGGGCGGGGGGGAGGGGGAAATGACTGGTCATTGCCAAGCCTTGACAATATGATTTTTTTCCCCTGGAAATTCAAGAATCTTTAGCTCTCTAATTTATCTCCAGAATGTCAGGTCTATCTCTCCTCATGTTTCATCTCAAGTTGTTAGTCAATTACAAGGTTCTCTCAGGAGCATAGCGCATGGTAATTTCAGACATGGCTGTAATGCTACATTATCATTATTGAATGTATTCAAAGAGGGACACCGAACAGCATCAGGAATAGATCTGTAATGATTCCAGTGATTAAAAGCCTAAAGTGATGTGGTGGAAGAACTAAGTTAACTGACAGTGTGACGTTTTAGTGAATAAAGTTCCTCTACCATGTTTCCTTCAGGAAGGATTCTCAAGATACTGAAGACTTGCTGAAGCAGGCCCTTTTGCCTTCAGATCCTTCCTTCTGTAAATCAACTGTGATTGCAGCAAAGCACTTAAAAAAAAAAAAAGAATCCCCTCCCTCAACTCTATAGCAGAATTTGGTGCTACAGAAAGTGAGGGGTAATATTAGCATAGCCATGAGCAAGGTGCTGCACAAACATCCCCACACACCTCTCCGAATGCATGCAGTAACCTACCCTTCTGCCATTCTACCCCTTAGCTCCAACCCAGCTGTGCTGATGGGCCTCAGTCCTGACCTGCAGCACTGTTCTGCGAAGCTACCCCAGCTCTGCCAACATGCTTCCCTGCTGACCTGCGCTACTGTCTATTACTGTAGTCCTAGATTTCTGGGGAGCTGACACTGCAAATTGCCCATCCTACTGAGTTGTACCAGAGTGGGCAATTGTTGACTGACGTCCACTAGGAACTAAAGCCCAGAGCACAAGCTCCATTGTAACTGGTGATCTCGGCCAGGACTGAACATGTCACGAGTCTCTTTGGAAGTGATATAAACTAAACTAGAAAAAGCAAGAAGAGGGGATGACACTGGTCTAATATAGAGGTATAATGATACCAGAACAGTTATGCTGGTGAATTTCTCTGTATAGACAAGCCCTCACAGGGTGGAGGGTCTAGAACTGATATTGCTCAGGATCAGGCCCATCAACTGCAGTACCTGAAAAGCGCTTGGCCACATGGAGCACTCTGAGGCTCTGTCAATGAGTCGTGATCACACGTGTTCAGCTTACAAGTGACAATGTTTTCTCTGCTGGCCAGCCCGGTGAGCAGCCTGAGCATTGCAAACTGAGGTCTGCCTTTCGGTGTCATGTGGCATCACCCGCAGACCTGACCCAACCAAGCTGGGGTTGGAGCAGGTTGAAAAACACCAAAGATTCTGCCTGGGACATTTTGAAAACTATATTTTTTTAATTTCTTGAAAAAAATTATGTTTTTTTACACAAAAAAATGAGACCCAAATCTGATAAATAATGTTTTTCAACAACCTTTTCAATAAGAAATAAAAGCAGTTTTCAAGTAAGAAGTTTCAAATGTCAAAAATAAATAAAATTAAATAAAAAAAGCCAAAAATGTTTACTCAAAAAGGTTTGGTTTTTCCTCAAAAATCAGAAATCTTTTGACCAAAACAAGGGTTACCCTGAACATTTTCATCTTGGCTGAAAAGCTGTTTTTCACTGGACGATAGGAAAAGCAGCAGTGGCCTGGTGCTAAGGGAGGTTGTGTTTTAAAGTGAAATATTAGGAGAAAGTTCCATCAGTGACAGCAAGTGGGCCATGCAACAGAAGTAGAGTTGATCAAGTCACCAAGAAAAGTTTAGAGAAGACGTCAATGGGATGAGGCAGGGAGGAGTCCCATGACACACAGGCGGTCCATCCGCATGACACACAAGACTTCTCACCGATTCAGCAAGGAAGAGTGTAGGTATATTACAGGGGGAGTTATGTGGCTGCATATCTGAAGGCAGGGCTGGCTCCAGGCACCAATTTAGGAAGAAGGTGCTTGGAGTGGCCAATACAAAGGGGCGGCACTCTGTCTGGTACTGGGGCTGCACGGTATTGGGTCTTCGGCGGCAATTCTGCGGCGGGTCCCTCATTCCCTCTCTTCTTCTTTGAGCTGTCACAGAATTGCCGCTGAAGAGGAAGAGAGGGGAGGCCTGTTGCCGAAGAAGCGGCGCGATTGAGCTGCCGCCGAAGAGGAGTGGGGGGGGGGGGCTGCTGCAGAAGAAGCGGCGAGATTGAGCTGCTGCCGACGTGCCACCGCTCATCATTTTTTTTTTTTGGCCGCTTGGGACAGCAGAAAAGCTGGAGCCGGCCCTGTCTGAAGGTAAAGATTCTGCATCTGGAACTTAGTCAGTTTCGTCATGATGTTGCCAGAGCCAGAATAGAATCCAGCTCCCCCTCCAGTAGCTATTTTGTCTCTGCAGGGTTAATAGGAATAAAAACTAATTGTGATCGTTGACGTCAGTGAACATGACTCCGACGGCACAGAACGAGCATCCTGGCTGAGTAAGAGGCAGCCACTTTTACATGACCTTTTCAGCCCACATTAGCACTTGAAAGTGTCCACATGAAAACATGATTCAGCCTGTGGGGAGGACGTTTTGTTGTCTGTAGCAACTTCTAACATGAAAAACAAGTGTATCATAGAGTCTTAATGCTGAGCAATAACTTCTGATGAGGAAAATGGAAAACCCAACCCACTGGATGGAACATTATGAACTTGTGGCCCCATGGACACAGAGATAAATTTTTTGGACAGGCCAAGTTATAAACTATCCGCTCTTTCTAGCATCCGTGCCAAAAACATCTACGGACTGAAATACAGTATTTGCAAGTGAACAGCCTTAAGACGGGCTCCCTCGTAACTCATCTGCCTGTGCTTAATTTATTCATGGGACTCATTTTAATGTGACATCATACATATTCATGCAGATATTGATTGTGATAGCAGAAAATATTTGCAGTGTTCTGCAGAATTATGAGGCCAGGAGCTCACATTTCCTGGGAAAACCCTCCCAGCCCAAATGCAGAGCCTCAGCCCCTCCAACTCCAGGACATCCTGCTGTGGGTGATCGGCAAGGATCACGTCTTCAGATGGGGAGGGGATTTGGCAGCAGATATTCCCTTTGGCATCATCCTTCCACTCAGTCCCATAGGGCTAAATTAACATGGATGGAGGCTCAGTTTAATTTACACCGCAGGTGTGGGTGGCATGTTCCTCCCAATGCTCAGGGGATGGCAAGTCAGGGGAAAAGGAAACTGAAAAAGTTTGCCCCAAGTCCTATGATCTGGGTGGCCAAGTGTCCGGTTTTTGACTGGAAAGTCTGGTTGAGAAAGGGGACCTGATGGTGTTGGGTCAGATCTACTGACCAGACACCCAAAGTCCAGTTACTGCGGGCAGGGGAGGAGGGGAGGCACTGAGTCATCACCCACGCCAGCCCCTACTCAGCCAGGGCCGCCTTCCACCTCCATCAGGCGGCTGCAGCTCCCAGCCCTGGCTTTGCAGGTGAGTCCTGCCTGACCCATGCAGGGAGGAAGGAGAGGGGAAGATCCGTGAGCGACGGGGGGAGGGCAAAAGAATAGTGAACAGGGGTGGGACCTCAGGGGAAAGGGCCGGGGCGGGACCTTGGGGGAAGAGGCAGGGCATGGGTGAGGCCTGGACGGAAGGAGCAGGGCAGTGGCAGGTCCTTGGGGGAAATGGAGTGGAAGGGGAGGTTCTGGCATGCCTGCTAGAGTGTCCAGTTTTTAAATATTACAGAGCTGGCAACCCTATGTATGGGAAGAGTTTCATACAGCTCTCAGGGCTCCTGTGGAGATCAAAGCCCAGGAGACAAGGCACTAGACTGGCACTCAGGAGACCCAAGTTCTAATCCCAGCTCTGCCACTGACCTGCTGTTTGCCTAGGACAAGTTGCCTTCCCACTGTGTCTCTGTCTATGTAGACTGTAAGCTCCTCAAGGCAAGGCCTGTATCTGCACAGAGCTTAGTTCAATGGGGCTCTGATCTAGGCTGGACCCTTCAGGTGCTGCTGAAATGCAAATTAAAAAAAAAAAGAGAGAGAGAGGCCGTTTGCCTGTAGTCCTGCTATCTGCTCCTTTCACTTTACGTCCCTGGTACTAGGTAGGGTATTGACAATCTTACGCAGTCTACATAAATCACAGCTCTTCAGTCTCCCTGGGCTAGGCAGAGGAAAGGCAGACATTTCCTAATACTGCTACTAAATGGATGAAACCTTTTTCCTATTTGCAGTGGGTTGGTTCCACCAGTTTGTCTGGGGTGAGCTAGGGATTGCTGGCCTAGCCCATTTCAGGCTTATAGAATTTCTACAGTATAATGAAACAAACATTATATGGCTGTTTAAAAAAGGCCACCTCCCTTTTTCCCTCTCCGCATTTCTCCAGTGACATCGTTTACTTTGTTAAATAACTCATTTATCTTTTTACACTCTGCAGATCATAATACACCCACTCTGACAAAAGCACACACCAAAGACCTAATTTTAGAAATGGTGTTTATAAGTAATCAGTTTGAAATACTGGAGCAGCCATATGATGGTTTTTCTGAAATACTGACGTTTGCAAGAAAGCTGCTCATAAGGAAAATTCTGATTATAACAACTCATTTAGAATAAATCAGTTTGAAATGGTTTATATAACTCAGCGGGATGTGTTGTACATAAGAATCCAAGTTTGTGTTCTCCCTTCGCAGAGATGAGATTAAATGAAATCCCAAATGCTAGCAGGTTTGGGTGGGTTTTAATTTTAATATATATATTTTTTATAACTAGAGGAAATGCAGCATTTTAACAATTTTGTGGCCAGTTGGGGTAGAGAGGAGAAAACAAGAAAAATTTACAGAGAGCAGAATTCTAGGTCTCACAGCCTCTCCTGCTCACTCTTTTCTTGATTTAGGAATCATTTTTCAAGAACGAGACCGACAGTTGAGCCTATTTTTTCCTGCTCTTGCTTATGATTTTAATGCCACATTATCCCTGGCCTGATCAATGGTATTTTACACACCATTACTAGTGTGCGCTCGTAGGCCCAAATCCTGCAAAGACTTATCCGTTTGTGTAACTGCACACTGTGGGTAGTACTGTACCGTTATGTAGCACAGGCAACTTTCTTCCAAGTGCCCCCTCATGGCTGGAGATGGGCCTGCAGCACCATGCCTCTGTTTTTCTAGGGCTGCCAGGCAGCAGTTTTTTGACCAGAACGCCTGGTTGAAAAAGGATCCTGGTGGCTGCGGTCAGCACCGCTTGTCTTGGCTTTGGGTGGCTCCTGGAAGCGGCCAGCATGTCCCTTCGGCCCCTAGGCGCAGGGATAATCAGCGAAGCTCCGCATGCTGCCCAGCCTAGAGTGCTGGCTCCACAGCTCCCATTGGCCAGGAATCACAGCCAATGGGAGCTGCATGGATGATGCCTGTGGGCATGGAGCCACCTGGCTGCCCCTGCGCCTAGAAGCCAGACATGCCAGCTGGTTCCAGTAGCCGTGTGGAGCCAGGGCGGGCAGGGAGCCTGCCTTAACCCCACTGCGCCACCAACCGGGAGCTGCCTGAGGTAAGCACCGCCCAGCCGGAGCCCACCTCCCGATCCCTCTCCTGCACCCCAACTCCCGGACCCAGGTCGGAACCCCCTCCCGCACACAAACTCCTTCCCGGAGCCCACATCCCATAACCCTTCCCACATCCCAACCCCCCGCTGCAGCCCTGAGCCCTCTCTTCCACCCCAAGCCCCTCATCCTCTGCCCCATCCCAGAGCCTATATCCCCAGACCCCACACCCATTCCTACACCCCAGCCCCCTGCCCCAGCCCTGAGCCCCCTCCCACACCCAAATTCCCTCCCAGAGCCCACACCCCACAACCCTTCCCACACCCCAATCCCCTGCCCCAGCCCTGAGCCCCCTCATTCCCAGCCCCACCTCAGAGCCCCCCACAGCCAGAGCCCTCACCCCCTTCCACACCCTGACTGCCTGCCCCAGCCTAGAGCCCCCTCCCACACCCTGAACCACTCATTTCTGGTCCCACCCCAGATCCTGCACCGCAACCCCTGCCCAGTGAAAGTGAGTGAGGGTGGGGGAGAGCAAGAGACGGTGGGAGGGGGGATGGAGTGAGTGGGGGAGGGACCTTGGAGAAGGGGGCGGGGCAAGGGTGTTTGGTTTTATGCAATTAGAAAGTTGGCAGCCCTAGTTTTCCCCCTCTTCATGGCCCTTTAAGAACTCACTCATATCAACAACAGTTCAAACAGTTCCCTGTTGGGGTCCAAGGTATTGAGTCCTCTGGGGCATACAAGCCCTCTAGGTCCCAGACTCAGTGTAGTCTCTCTCTCTGTCTCTTTCTGTGCTATATGTTGTTTTGCGCTAATCAGACAGACATTTTTCAGCCCATCTGACCCTTATCATCTCTCCCAGGCCTACCTACTTGGAGAGCTTTCTCCCACTCCCTCCTCCTCCTTAGCTTTCCTCCTGTAACAGGGGGCTGGCTAGGAGAAACAAGCCAGGCCCATTAGCCCTGTTCCAGGGGAAGAAGGGTAGTAGCTGGGCTGGCTGAGGGGCTAATTACCAGTTGGATCCACCTGCAGGCCTGGGTAGCCAGCCTGCCCTGTAAAGCTGGCTAAGGCCTGGTCTACACTACGCGTTTAAATCGATTTAAAGAGCGTTAAATCGATTTAACACTGTACCCGTCCACACAACGCCCTTTATATCGATATAAAGGGCTCTTTAAATCGATTTCTGTACTCCTCCCCGATGAGAGGAGTAGTGCTAAATTCGATATTAACATATCGGATTATGGTTAGTGTGGACGGAAATCAACATTATTGGCCTCCGGGCGGTATCCCACAGTGCACCACTGACCGCTCTGGACAGCAATCTGAACTCGGATGCAGCG